>NC_134359.1:195874687-196127187 GCF_048569485.1 Anomaloglossus baeobatrachus
TGGTGGAACAGAGATGGCTGAGTCTACCGAGCTGTTCAGTCACACTATAGCCTGGGAATCAGAGGTATGCTCCCAAGCTACAGTGAGTACAGACCAGGAAATGGTCTGCAGTGATGCCCAGAACCTTTGTGACTCAGATTCAGGCCGTGATGACCACGTTTCTGAGCATAATGTTGACCCTTATTCACAAACTGTAACACCTGTTGGTAGAGACAATGAGGAACATACTGATGACGATGAGACACAGATACCAGATTGGGATGACAACTTAAATATTCGGTCAGGGCAGGAAGAGGCTAGGTCTGAGGGTGAGGGGAGTGCAAACACAACGCTTGATGAGGAAGTTCTAGATCCCACCTACCATCAACCTACAGTCAGGCACTCGAGGAGGTCAACAGAGGCGGTGGAGGAGGATGCAACTGACGACAAAGTTACCTTGCGCCTTCCTGGACAGAGGAGGAGTACTGGTAGCACGTCTACAACTGCATCCTCAGCCACCACTCTGCCTCTGAGCACTAGTCGGGGTGGCTCAGCAGGTCGCATGTCCTCTAAGTCTTGCCTAGCCTTGTCCTTTTTTGACCTTGCAAAGGATCGCCCAAATCATGTGATCTGTAAAATTTGTCGGGAATCTGTAAGTAGAGGCAAAAAAACCTCAGCAGTTTGACAACGTCTTCCATGAATCGACACATGAATAAATATCATATGTCCCAGTGGCAAGCTCACCGTGCTGCAATGCAGCCTAGCGGAGCAGACCATCCACCGCCTGCCCCTTCCAGTGCATCCGCGCGCTCTTCATCTTCTAGGACTGTGGGGACAGCTGTCACACCTGGTTTTCCACGCACAACTTCCCCCACTGTAACCGCAACAGGCAGTTTTCTTAGTAGGTCGTCAGTTGGTTTGGAAGGTGAAACAAGTGCGGGTGTACAGCTCTATCAGACATCGACCGCACCAACTTTGGATGAAGGCAACATCATGTCTCCGACTGCACTTTCCTCACAAACCTGCATTTTTCCAGGGACACACTACTCACCACCATCTCCACACAGCAGCCAGATCTCTGTCCCTCAGATGTGGACAAATAAAAGGTCATTTCCTCCGACCCATGACAAAGCTAAGAGGTTGACTTTATCCCTCTGTAAGCTCTTGGCTACCGAAATGCTGCCTTTCCGCCTGGTGGACACACAGGATTTTCGAGACCTTATATCCATCGCTGTGCCCCAGTACCAGATGCCCAGTCGCCACTACTTCTCTAAGAAAGGTGTGCCTGCGCTACACCAGCATGTCGCACACAATATCACCGCTTCCTTGAGAAACTCTGTGTGTGAACGGGTGCATTTCACCACCGATACTTGGACCAGTAAGCATGGACAGGGACGTTACATGTCGCTGACTGGGCACTGGGTAACTATGGTGATAGATGGTGAAGGGTCTGCTGCACAAGTCTTGCCGTCCCCACGACTTGTGCGTCAATCCTCTGTCTGTCCAAGTTCCTCCACTGCTTCTTCATCCTCAACCTCGTCTGGGTCCTCCACCTCCTCCCCAAGCCTGCCTGGTCAGGCCACCAGCGTTGTAACTGCGCACAAGGAATCACGCACACCTCATTACTATGCTGGCAGCCGAGCGCAACGGTATCAGGCGGTCTTTATCTTGAAATGTCTTGGAAATAAGAGTCACACAGCGGCTGAGTTGTGGGCAGCTCTGGAGACTGAGTTTGGTAAATGGTTGTCTCCACTCAACCTGCAGCCAGGTAAGGTTGTGTGCGAGAATGCTGCAAACCTGGGTGCGGCCCTTCGCCTGGGCAAGGTGACACACGTGCCTTGTATAGCTCATGTGTTGAACCTTGTTGTCCTGCAATTTTTAACACACTATCCCGGCCTAGATGGCCTTCTGAACAGGGCATGAAAACTGTCTGCTCACTTCCGCCGTTCAACCGCCGCAGCTAAGCGACTTGCATCGCTCCAGAAATCTTTCAGCCTGCCGGTTCATCGCCTGAAATGCGATGTGCCGACACGCTGGAATTCGACTCTCCACATGTTACAGCGACTGTGGCAGCACCGCTGAGCACTGGTGCAATACATCATGACGTATAGCCTGGGCCAACAAGATGCAAAGCTGGGGCAGATCACCCTGATAGAGTGGTCTCAGATCAAGGACCTATGCACCCTTCTGCACAGTTTCGACATGGCGACGAATATGTTTAGCGCTGACAATGCCATTATCAGCATGACAATTCCAGTCATTTACATGCTGGAGCACACGCTAAACACTATTCGGAGTCAGGGTGTGGGACAACAGGAAGGGGAGGAAGTACAGGAGGATTCATATCCGCAAGGGACAACAATATCACCATGGTCCAGACGTTCATCATCACCAAGGCGGCAGGCATGGGACCATGAGGGACAGGGATCAACAAGGGCGCATGGTAGCAGGCAAAAAGTTGAGGAAGGTGCAGGAGACCATGAAGAAATGGAGGACGAACTGTCCATGGACATGGAATTCTCAGCGGATGAGGGAGACCTTGGTCAAATTTCAGTTGAAAGAGGTTGGGGGGAGATGTCAGAGGAAGAAAGAACGGTTAGCACCTCTATGCCACAAATACAGCGCAGACTTGGTCCGCATGGCTGCGCAAGACACATGAGTGCCTTCTTGCTGCACTACCTACAACATGACACTCGTATTGTCAAAATTAGAAGTGATGATGACTACTGGCTTGCCACACTTTTAGATCCACCGGTACAAGTCCAAATTTTGTGACATAATTCCAGCCATAGAAAGGTACGCATGTATGCAGGAGTATCAGCAGAAGCTGTTACTCGATCTTAGCTCGGCTTTTCCACCAAACCACCGTGGTGCACGGAGTGAATCTCCCAGTTGTAGCTTGACAAACATGGGACGGTCTCGTCATCAACAGTCTACCCGTACCAGCAGCACCGTATCTGGTGCTGGTAACAGCAATTTTATTGAATCGTTTCATAATTTTTTTAGACCATCCTTTGCAAGGCAACCAGAGACAAGAAGTCTGACACATAGTCAACGGCTGGAGAGGATAATACAGGAATATCTCCAAAAGAACATCGATGCCATGACTTTGCAAATGGAGCCTTGCACATTTTGGGTTTCAAATCTTGAAAAATGGCCTAAGCTCTCCACTTACGCCTTGGAGATCTTGTCGTGTCCAGCTGCCAGCGTTGTCTCAGAACGTGTCTTCAGTGCTGCTGGGTGTGTGCTGACAGATAAGTGCACGCGTCTGTCCACTGACAATGTGGACAGACTAACGTTCATCAAGATGAACAAGTCATGGATTCGCAAGGACTTTACTACCCCTGTGTCATCCTGGGGAGAGTAAAGGCTTGTGGATTTGGAATGTGCTTGATGCTAATGTACCTGTCAAGTTTACAACTACAATTTTATTATGATCCCCATGAACATGTAGTCGCACTTTTTGCATAATCCCATATGATTTTTCTGCAGCCAGAGTACCTTCAACTCACTCAGACCTAAGTAAGTTCACCTGTCACATCACTCTAATGTTGCACTCCTTTTTATGCGTCCTTCAAAACATGAATTATTTAATCTGTTCCTATAGACTCTTGAGGAGCCTGGGGAGTGGTTAAGACGCTCATACAGCGCTCTCACTTATTTTCCCATTCCTGGATGTTCATCCTAATTCTTGGCATAAGGTATTAGAATCATATAGGAAGTTATGATCATTTCATTTACATTTACTAATACTAATGATGCAATTACGCATTTTTTGCCTAGATATAAAGAGCCAACTTATCAGTCCCTTGGACCTTTGTGTCCCTATTCCCGATATACAGTATTACAAGGTAGATATTTATCCTATGCCCTGGGAGCTTCTTGGTTCCTCCTTCCTGGTCCCCGTACCCCCCAGTGGACCAAGACTGATCTCCCATGTCTTGTTTATGTTGATTTCTTTTTGTTATTTTGTATTCTTACATTATTCTATTTATCTCAGGTATACCACCTTATAAACTACCTTTATCTGATGCAACAACCGTAGCCTAGCAAACTTCAATCATTGACTGTGTTTTAGGTGGGTTGAGTTACAGTATCCTTCCCCCCTTTTTTCAGTGCTGTGTGTCTCTTCCGATGTTGTGTGTCTTTTTCTGTGTTTTCCTTTGTTTGAAATGCATATTGATGTATTGAGATTGGAAACACTATGATATCTCAGTTCTCATATTAAACATGTATTTAATTTGTGACCCCTAATTATGGTACATATAAACATCTCCCTGGATGCATATATTATGTGTAAAATATTGATTGTGTGAACATGTCATGTGTGAAATATTGATTGTGTGAACATATCCTTTATGTACACTGTCTAAAATAATGTTTTCTTTTAGTTATCATTATTTATCAGAATGTCCTTGATAAAGACCTGAATCAAGGTTGAAACGTTGGACTTTTCTATGCACAAGTTAAATAAAAACAAAAATACTTCAAAATTGCGATCTTCTTCTATTTTTTGGAGTGTTCCGGAGCTTTGTTCTATAGTTGATACTCCATTTTTCTCTGAGCACCCACTTACTGAGTGAGCCAGGTTTATCTTACCTCATTTGACTATTTTTTTCACCTGAGCTCCTTGGAGTCTCTACATCCTAAGTCCATATGTCTTTTACGACTTTCTCTTACAACAACGAGGAAGTGACAAGTATCTTGTCAAAGGTTAATATACCTAATGCCTTTTTGTCAGTTCCCACTGAGGAGGTGCGCTCTCGGGACTATGAGAGGGAACTAAAGAAGCAGACAGCACTGGAGCTGCATTGTGCAACTTTAGCCAAATACCATAAAGTGCAGAGGATACCCAGGGGGTTAAGGGTGTCCTTAAGACCCACCCTATTTTCTGACAAACCTGAATATTGTAGTAAATTCGAGAGCATCGTCAATAAATGCTCAATGGGCATTATCATCTTAACCATCGAACATTTACAGAAAGAAATTGATGAGTTGGGTTCTAAGGTGCGATCAATCGAAGAACAATTGGCCCATACCATTCCTGGTTCTGAATGGGAAAGGATCAAAGCCAAATCCAAAGAAACTATCACGGAATACAAGAAAGTACTTCAAGAAAGGAAAAGAACCAAATTCTTACGTGACCAAGAGGACTACTCTAAAGATCGTGTGTATCGGTGGAAGTTTGCGGATGATACTCCAAGACGATCCACTACATATAGCCAATACTCTTCCTCATCTAGCTCAGACGGTGACCATTATTCCACCCGCCAAGCTCGTTTTTTAGGCCAAAGACAAGAGCAGCGAGGAAGACGCGTCGCAGCAAGAGGAAACCCAGGAACCGCGACACCTTACCACATTCAGACGCGATCGCAGGTACAACAAACCTAGTGTACAATATATCTGCTTATAATCTGTCTGCAATTGAATCGCAGGTTCTCCAGAAAGGGTTATCCTTTTGCCCTACACCGACCTTCAATTCTTTTCAGCTTGATCAAGAATTGAGAAGGTTCTTTAGAACAATTAGACTGAAGGCACATTTTGTTATTGAGAATACCACACCAACCCAATCCACTGCTATACCACATGAGGATATGTTTCAGTTAAGACAGTTGAACCTTAGGAACCCAAGTTCCTTTAATCCACCCAGAAATTACCATCCGATTGAAACATATATCTCGTTAGTAACAAATGATATTGATAAGACCATCAAATCGATAGAGGAAGGCAAATTTAAAATTAGACACAATATCTCGGCAGAGGAGAGTAGGGCCATTCAGGACCTTAAAAATAATTCACGCATTATTATCAAACCTGCGGATAAGGGAGGGGCCATTGTGGTGATGGACAGAGCTTATTATATTCTTGAAATACAAAGTCAATTGGCAGATAGGGACACATACCAACCCATTTCCAGGGACCCTACGTCCCATATACAATCGCTTATCAGACACTTGGTTGATTCATATCTGCACAATGGAACAATTGATAATAAATTATCCGAATACCTCATTAAAGCATATCCCATCACACCAGTCATATATACCCTTCCCAAGATCCATAAGAATCTCCAACAGCCACCAGGTTGTCCTATAGTGGCCTCGACGGATTCCGTTCTCTCCCCTCTGGCCATTACCGTCGAGAAAATTCTGACTCCATTGCTTCCCAAAATCAAATCCTTCCTGAAAGACACTTCAGATTTTTTATTCCATCTTAATCATTTAGAGTCTACTCCACCAGGTAGCCTCCTTGTCACATTTGATGTGAATAGCTTATACACCAGCATCGAGCATCATGATGGCCTTTCAGCAGTGGACTGGTTCCTGAGAGAATTCAGCTCCCTTTCCAACAATCAGAAATCTTTTTGTAAAGAACTTCTTCAATTGGTTCTTGAAAATAATTTTTTCCTCTTCCAGGATCAATTTTTCTTACAGAAAAAAAGGGACAGCAATGGGATCAAACCTAGCGCCTCCCTATGCCAACATATATATGGCGCATTTTGAAAATGATTACATCTATAGTCACCCCTTATGGACCAGCCATGCCATAATTTGGTATAGGTACATTGATGACATTTTCACGATTTGGCGTGGTAACATAAGTTCATTGAATCAATTCCATCATGATATTAACTCCTATAGAGCGGGCCTTAAGTTTACGATCCATTCGGACCCTCATCGGATCAATTTCCTTGACACCCTGGTTGTCCTCATGGACGATGGATGCATAAAAACAGACCTTTATGTGAAGCCCACAGACAGGAATAATCTTCTCCATTACACTAGCTGTTACCCGAAACACACGAAATATGGCCTACCCATTTCCCAACATAAAAGGGTTGAAAGAATAGTATCCGATCCTGATTTACGTAACATCAGATCTAATGAGATGACTTTGAAATTTTTAAATAGAGGTTACCCTGAGGATGTCGCTAGGTCCAACAGTACCCGTCGGTCTAACGTCACACAGGGTTCGGCAAGGATACCATGTGTTAACACATATCACCCGTTCTCGCCTTTAGTCAAAAATATTATTTTCAGACACTAGCCACTTCTAAACAAAGCCTACCCTATGATAGATGAGTTCTCCGAACCTCCGCTTTTCTGTAACAAGAGATCAAGGAATCTCAAAGATAATTTGGTCAGGGCTGACATAGGTTCTCAAAAGGGAGTCCTTCATCAGACTTTTCTGGGTACTCCCAGGAAGGGCAATTTTCCCTGCCATCATTGTATTCAGTGTAACAATTTGACTAAAGGTGATACATTCACCCATCCCTTATCGGGACGTGTGTTCCCTATTCAGGGATTTTTCACATGCGAATCCTCTTTCGTTGTCTATTTGATAAAATGTCCCTGTGGTCTCGGATATGTTTGGGAGACTACCCAACATATCCGAGACAGAATCAGCAAACATAAATCTACAATTAGGTGGAAACAGACCCTCCTCCTTATACCCCATCACTTTATCACAAATGGCCATACTATTGTGCAATTGAAATATCAGATAATAGAACATGTGCCCCCCATGTGCAGGGGTGGCAATAGGGTACGCGTCTTAAAAGAGAAAGAAGCGTATTGGATACATACACTCAAGACGTTGGAGCCAAGGGGCCTCAATAGGGAATACGAGGTGTTTGTTTAGACTACATACAACTTAAATGTATCTTTTTGTGTGTGTTCGTATTTTGGACTACACAGGTTTCTTTAGTAACTAGGGTTTTACACATCCAGTACTTGATTACCCTATGAGCATCTCATTAACATTTTTATAATCTCCTGTCTGTGCTCAAATGTCACTTAAACATAATATGTGTATTTACATGTTTGTAACATGTTTTTCTGTAAACCAACATAGTTTCCTTGCAGGCACTTGTATAAGTATCTACATGCAATTTAGCACTTAGCCCTATAACCTAGTTTGTTTATTTCTCTTATTTTTATTTACTAATCCCTATTTTCTCCCCCTTTCCAGGCTCCACTTGTCACCTGAATAATGTTCCGTTCATCAGGCACTACTGATTGGCATTGTCACCTATGTACACCCATTGCCAGCATCACTGCAGGACACTATCGGCTTCCGTATTATCCCATTGGCACCGCCCATTCACTGCTATTCACCTTGTTGCATCTGGTCTGTCTGCCGTGCGCCACGCATGCGCCGCACAGTGAGGTGCATTGCGCATGCGCGGCGTGCATCTCACCGACCAGCACGCTGCATTCCACTCCCTGGAAACAGGAAGTGGACGCTAACAATCCTCCCACCTTGTCTATTCTATGCATCCGGTCTGTCTGCCGCGCACCGTGCATGCGCCGCATGGCGGCGTGCTCTGCGCATGAGCGGCGTGCGTTTCACCGACCGGATCGCTGCGTTCCACTCCCAGGAAATGGGAAGTGGACAATCCTCACCGCACATATATAAATAGGTCTGGCACCTACAGACCTACACTCCCCTCTCATAGATGTCACGCCCTGAACCACAACTGAAGGTATGTACTGGTTAGTGTCTTTCTTTTGACATAGTTCTCACTGCAGTATGCGATTATCTGATGTTGTTGACATGCCCTTATGGATCTATATTTCCAATATGATACACCTTATTACAATAGTACCTGTACGATTGTCTCTTATGCCCAGTCTATGCCTTTGACATTACATATTATCCATATACAGCGGTATCCCTTACTAAGATTGAGAGGCTCCTGGGAATAAATGTTCCTCTGTATTTCGTGCAGTTTTCCCCAATAATCACATTGCCTGTATGTGCAGTTTAGCTAACTATTAAGTTTATCATGGTATTGGCACCTGTGATTATCTCCAGGGGCTTATAGCATTTTGCCCAAGAAAAATTATTATCTGTATTTCCCATTGGAGTCAATTGTATTTTATTATGATCCCCAGGCTGAACATGTAGTCGCACTTTTTGCATAATCCCATACGATTTTTCTGCAGCCAGAGTACCTTCAACTCACTCAGACCTAAGTAAGTTCACCTGTCACATCACTCTAATGTTGCACTCCTTTTTATGCGTCCTTCATAACATGAATTATTTAATCTATTCCTATAGACTCTTGAGGAGCCTGGGGAGTGGTTAAGACGCTCATACAGCGCTCTCACTTATTTTCCCTTTCCTGGATGTTCATCCTAATTCTTGGCATAAGGTATTAGAATCATACAGGAAGTTATGATCATTTCATTTACATTTACTAATACTAATGATGCAATTACGCATTTTTTGCCTAGATATAAAGAGCCAACTTATCAGTCCCTTGGACCTTTGTGTCCCTATTCCCGATATACAGTATTATAAGGTAGATATTTATCCTATGCCCTGGGAGCTTCTTGGTTCCTCCTTCCTGGTCCCCGTACCCCCCAGTGGACCTAGACTGATCTCCCATGTCTTGTTTATGTTGATTTCTTTTTGTTATTTTTTATTCTTACATTATTCTATTTATCTCAGGTATACCACCTGTAACAGGGTTACTGGTCCTATAGTCGATGGGAGGTATGTGTCGCAGAGATGGTTATCCTCTGTAATGTAAGCCCGGGAGTAAGCTCCAGTACATGTAGTGCTGAGAGAATATTAGGAGAATATTAGGGCCGGGTTTTACGAGCAGCCGGAGAGATGGGTGGGTCTGGCTGCTCACATACCTCCACTTCTGGGTCTGCTCTTGTGGATATAAAAGGAGACCAGGAGTCTCATAGGGTGTCTGTGTTTGTGGATTGCTGGACTCTAAGGCTATGTGCCCACGCTGCGGATTTTGCGCGGATTTTGCGCGGATTTTGCCGCGGATTTGACGCGGATTTCCCGAAAATCTGCAGCAGCAGCACTTCCAAGCCATTTCAATGGCATTTTGGAAATGCTCTGCCCATGCTGCGGATTTTTCCGCTGCGGATTTGCCGCGGATTTTGATCCGGAAAAATCTGCAGCATGTCAATTGTTTGGTGCAGATTTGGTCCGGATTTTTGGTTTTGAATGGGGGAAAAAAAAAAAAATGAAATCCGCATCAAAATCCGCGGCAAATCCGCGGTAAATCTGCGGTAAATTCGCGGGAAATCCGCGGGTGCGGATTTGCCGTGAAAGTCGCGGATTTTCAGGCAAAAAAATCCGCAGGGACATTCTAGCGTGGGCACATAGCCTAAAGGCTACTTTACACACTGCGATATCGGGCGCGATGTCGTCGTATGTGCGGCACGCCCTGTTCGTTAGTGCGATGTGTGTTCATCGCTGTGTGTCCATGTTTTAGTCGTGTGCTTACGGTCACATGTCACAATCTCTTTTATAGTCACCTTTCAAGCTATCTCGTTTCCCGATGTGATGATGAACATTAGCATCGTTGTGTAGCGGTCTCACCGCATGGATTTCCAAGTGTCATGGCGATATGGGCGTTGTTTCCCCACACAAAGTGCATCTTGATGTAGTTGAATTGTAAACTCGCTACACCCCTTCTTGCCTCGACTCATTTGTGTAATCAGCGCTATAGATTTTCATTGGATGTTGGTAGTATAAATGTGCGCAGATGCGTGTTCATTCTTGCAGCTGTTGTCTACCCATTTGCGTTTGTCCTCGCACAAGTGATTTTTGAAAACAACTGTCATCTGGACTTGAGAATCTTTGCAGCAAGGTATGTGTTATAGTATTTTCTCACTATATTTGTTTTTTTTTTTTTTTTATTGCAATTCTTTAAATCAGTGTTTGTACTGATTTATCTCCAATGAAATGTTTTCCAGCTGTATATGTGTTATAGTATTAACTCTATAGAATATTTTTTTTTTTTTTTGGTTTTTTTTTTTTAAATATGTTAAATCAGTGTTTATACTGATTTATCTCCTATTTAATGTTTTCCAGATGTGTACTAATAAGGAGGAATTCCTACGTGAATTCATAGAGGTGTACCAGACGCAAACACCCTTATGGAAAATAAAATCCCCCGAGTACAGTAATAGGCAACTTAAAAAGGATGCGTACCTTAAAATGATTGTAATATATGACAAATACCATCCTAATCAAAAAGGTACCGAGGATCTCGTGAAAAGAAAAATACAGGCAATACGCACAGTTTATAAGAAAGAACTGAACAAAATAGAGGAATCCAAACGTTCTGGTGCTGGCACTGGTGATGTCTACGTCCCAACGCTCTGGTATTTTGATTTATTGAATTTCACAAGGGACCAGGAGCTTCACAGGCCATCAACCAGTAGCCTCAATATTGGTGGTGATATTCCCCCAGATGCTAACAATGAAGTGACTATATCTGAGGTATAATTTTTATTATTGTCCTAATTTGTCATAAACAATGTTTTTTTTTTTATCATTATGATGAAATGAATATTTGTATACTTTCCAAGATATATGTAAAAGTATTCAAATGTTGTATTTAAAAAATATATTTAAATGAAAATTTTATTTATTCATGTATTTTTTGTATTGCAGGAGCCAACAACAAGTCAACAATCATCATCAGAACACCTAATGGAAACTCCTGCTAGCCAATTAACCAATGTGGATTTGGTTGAGGCAGGCCCATCCAATGTGTTATACACACAAAGTTGGCAAAGGAAAAAAAAAACATCCCTGCAAACACTACTACTGCTGTAACCAAACTGATGGGAGTGGCACAAAACATCCTAGACCAGCACAACAGACCACCCCTTTCTGGTATTGCTATGTTCGTGGATGATGAAATGCGGGAACTTACCCCAGACCAAAAATACATTGCCCAATGTTTAATCCAGGATGTATTACGTTTGGCAAGAGCTAAAAAACTAACAGACTCATCCTATGTTGCCATTGGCGAGGTTCCTCATCCTGTTCATCCTGTAGATCCTGTTGATCCTGTTGATCCTGTTGATACTGTTGATCCTGTTGATACTGTTGATCCTGTTGATACTGTTGATCCTGTTGATGCCCCTGAAAATCCTCAAGCTGCAGCAGAGCCATCAAGACAACCACTTCGAAAGGGTGGTGTGCGTGGCCGTAGGTCACGCATGAGTTTGGTTAACAAACGCAAAAAGAAGTAGTTGATAATATTTATTTTTTATTTTTTATTTTTTTTTTTTTTATATTTTTTTATTATTGTATTCCTTCTGTTGCCTGATATTTCGTGCATATTTGTGAAAAATAACAAATGTGTAACTATTCCACAGACAATAAACCTGTCATATGAAATAATGTATTTTTCGATTCTATTACGCACATTTGTTATAAAATTTTTATTAATTTTTATTTTACTTTAGAATCATTTAGGATCTTGTAAAATTTTTTATTTTTAAAATATTTTTAAGTTTAAATATTCTTTTAAAAACCTTTCTACATACATGTTAAACATAGAAAAATCCTAAACAAACATCATTTATTTATGACGTTGATTAATATATTTATGGATTAGGGCATCATGCGCCGCAGAGGCTTCTTTTAGTCGGTTTGCAGACACATAAATATCATATAGTGTTACTATTTCTGGGAAAAAACAAAAACAAATGTCAGTATTTGGTATATATTGTAGCGTTTGGTTTTAAAAAAAAAATACAAAAAAAAAAACAAAAACATGGACCATTATGTTGTACACTCATGAAACTTACCATTACTGACAACTTGTTCTTCACGTTCATCTCCGGATGATGCGCTCATGTCCCAACCTGATCCTTTCCCACCTAATTTCAACATAAGTTCATTTTGTTAGAGTTTTATCCATCTAGCAAAATATTTACCACTGTACTAACTTTGTCAAACCACATCATTACCATTGTCCTCCATATTCTCTTCTGACATTACATCAGCATCAGCATGTCCTGATGATGGTGAAATAACATCATATTCAAGGCTGTCTGCTTCCTCATTTAAAATGTGTAGGCTATTTTCACGGTTGGAATCCATGCTTGGAGCCAGCTGCTGTACAACATTTTCTTCATTATTGTTAGTGGCCTGGCTTGACTCATTATTCAAGGAATTTACATCTGTTAACATTAAATTAAAAAAATAAATAATTAAACAATAAAAAAATAAGAAATAATGTGATTTTTAGATCTAAAAAATCACAGCAGACCGTTAATGATTTTAAAAACAACAACTGTTATGTTTTTATATTATAAAACACATATATATATTAGGTATGGATGAAAATATTATCTTACCAGCTATCACTACCAGGTCACTTCGAATTTCTTCTATTCTCTCCTTATCCCTGTACTTTAAATCAGCCCATTTCTTCAGTACCTGCGTTGATGTGCGTCTGATATGAAATTTACGGTACAGGCCCCTGCATATTTTTTTAACAACACTTCTTTTATGTGCCATAGGACGTTGATATGTCTTTGCACATATATAGTCCAGTGCATCCATCCTTTTCACCAAGTATTGGACCTCCCCTTGGCCCCAGACCTTTGCACGTTTGTTGGTTGACATTTTCTCTTTCAGTTTCGCTTTAGATCAGCAGGTACACAGTGTGGCGTGTCACATGGTCCTTTAGACGTTTGGACGTCATGACGTTTCTTTATTGATATGTTAACAAACTGAACATTGTATGTCGCCGTAATGTACTTTAATAATACTTATGTGCTCATTTGTGTATGCGCAAATGGGTTTTTTTTTTTTTTTTCTGTTTTATTTTTTTATTTTCTATTGGTTGTTTATTTTTTATAAAAAATTTTCTGTGTTTAATATTTTATTTAAGGAAATGTGGCGTATATTGTTTGAATCATAATGTTTTATGTCATGTAAATAACAAACATATTAATAAATGTTAATTATCATACGAGAGAAATGATTGACAGAATGCTTGTAATGCTTAATTCGTTTTTTATAGTTTTTGCTTAATATTTACATTAATATGTTTTCCTAAAGAAATATTTTGTTTACAATCATACATTCATTTGTGATGATTATAAATGTTTTCACAATAAAAAAAACCCAATATTCACAATGTTGTTTTAAGTAACATCAAACAATTTACTTTCATAACACAATAAACATTTTTCCACTCCAAATCATAATCTTTACACCCTTAAGGCAATTTGTTTAAAAAAAAAACACATTTTCAAAAATATGACTTACATTATTTAAACACAACCATGCAATATCATGTTTAATGAGCACCTAAACTCATTAATTAATTATAAACATGCTGCCATGACACAGCCCCTGGGCCATTAAAAAAATTACAATAATTAGTTCTGTTTTCCATTGCATCCATCATACTACGTGTCAGGGGTGGCTGTGGCAAAAGATTATCCAGTGGGTTAACTTGCTGACGCCATGCCCCAAGCTCAACAACACCATTACTTTGATTTTCTACATCTACAAAGCCAGGTGGAACATATTCAAGACCATCTCTTTTTCTGAGAAAATTATGCAAATAACAGCATGCAAGCACAACATTGTCAATGGATTCAAGTTTTAAGTTGATTGGCATGGAAAAGATACGAAATCTACTGCTTAAGATGCCAAAAGCATTCTCAACAACTCTTCTAGCTCTGCATAGACGATAATTAAAAATGCGTCTTTCTACATTCAAGCCTGTAAGTGGATATGGCCGTAACAAATTACGTTGTAATGGAAAGGCCTCGTCCGCCAAAAAAACAAAATTTAAATTTCCAATGGTATTTTGGTTATTGGGTAATTGGAGTTGATTTTGTTTTAGCCGTAATGCAAACTCCGTATGTTCAAATACCCCACCATCCGAAACTCGGCCATTCATGCCGATATCAATGTACAGAAAATCATAAGTGGCGTTGACAACCGCCATAAGGATAATGCTGTGGTAGCCCTTGTAGTTGTAATAATATGAGCCAGAATTATGTGGCTGCATTATCCTTATGTGTTTGCCGTCAATTGCGCCACCACAATTAGGGAATTGCCATAATAGGTTGAATGTATTTGCAATTTTGTCCCAATCACTAGGACTATTTGGCAAATGCATGTAGTCATGTAAAGCATGTGCTATTGCCAAACATGTCTCTGGAATTAATGAGCTAAGTAGAGAGCGGGACACTGCTGATGAATACTGAAGGTCAGTCAAACTGCGTCCTGTAGCCAAGAATCGAAGAGTCACCCCCAAACGCTCGTCTACAGGTACTGCCTGACGCATTACGGTATTATTGCGCATGATATAAGGGCGGACTTTCTCTAAAAGGTATGAGAACGAGCTTTCCGACATGCGTAAGTAGTTTCTAAAGTCATGTGGGTTATGCTCTTGTAGGTCTCTTACAAGGTGCATGTGTGTATAGCGTTGTCTCTCTAGTAGCCATTTGCGTGCCCAAATTCGTCTTTTTCTAGTTCTGCATCGCATTTCATGATCCTCGGCAAGTGCAAGGGCTCCTCCGGCTACAAGCATGGCAGCTATGACGGCATTTTCAGGCTCACTACGCATATTTAGCCTGTATAACAGAGAATAATTTAGTAAATGTTTTGGTTTTTTTTTTTTTTTTTAAATAAGAAACCATTTTTTTAGGGTCTGACAATATAAACATTTTACAAATATGAATCTTATTCTTATTGGTCACAGTCATGTTTGACGTCTTTTAAACTTTAAAGTTTGGATGCCTGCAATCTTGAATAACATACAATAATGGATAATATAATATATCTAACTGTAATGTATTAAATAAACACAAATACAGTCATGATATAGGCTATTTACGAAATTATGATAAACCCAATTTAATACTACAAACATATGTAAATGTTATAATACAAAGGAAGACATAAATTTAAAAAAAACCCCCACATTTTCTACAATTATTGAGAAAAAAAAAAAAAAAAAACCAAAAAAAAAAAAAAAAAAAATTACTCACATGCGAAGTTTATCTCACGGACGAATGACGCCAAACTATACGCCGGACACGGAGGCAGCAGGACACGTCCAAAACCTACGAAATGAACCTAGGAAATGAACCCACCAAATGGATAAACGCAAAAAGGATGCTAGCGTATTATATATATTATGCTCCAATCATGGAGCAGATGCGTTAGCAAATAGGAAACAAGTAGGCGTATTGAACATTTAAACCACCATACACGCCCGTATCGATGATGACGCAAGAGGCAACAATTTTTTAAGTCGCTGTAGTAGTGTCACACGTAACGTAAAGTATGTTGAAAGGAACGAGCAACGATAGTTACAAAGAAATAACAACGATTTTTGGGAATTAGGACCCGTGTAGCCGATTAGCGATAAATCACGCTTTTGCGACGATTTTACATCGCTGAACGCTGTTACACAAAGCTATATCGCTAACGATTGCGGAAGTGCGTCACCAAAACCGTGACCCCAACGACAAAATACCGGCGATATCGCAGTGTGTAAAGCCCGCTTAAGGCTATGTGCCCACGCTGCGGATTTACCGCGGATTTTCCCGCGGATTTGCCGCGGATTTCCCGAAAATCTGCAGCAGCAGCACTTCCAAGCCATTTCAATGGCATTTTGGAAATGCTCTGCCCATGCTGCGGATTTTTCCGCTGCGGATTTGCCGCGGATTTTGATCCGAAAAAATCTGCAGCATGTCAATTGTTTGGTGCAGATTTGGTCCGGATTTTTGGTTTTGAATGGGGAAAAAAAAAAAAAATGAAATCCGCATCAAAATCCGCGGCAAATCCGCGGTAAATCTGCGGTAAATTCGCGGCAAATCCGCGGGTGCGGATTTGCCGCGAAAGTCGCGGATTTTCAGGCAAAAAAATCCGCAGGGACATTCTAGCGTGGGCACATAGCCTAAGGCTATGTGCCCACGCTGCGGATTTACCGCGGATTTTCCCGCGGATTTGCCGCGGATTTGCCACGGATTTCCCGAAAATCTGCAGCAGCGGCACTTCCAAGCCATTTCAATGGAATTTTGGAAATGCTGTGTCCATGCTGCGGATTTTTCCGCTGCGGATTTGCCGCGGATTTTGATCCGGAAAAATCTGCAGCATGTCAATTGTTTGGTGCAGATTTGGTGCGGATTTTTGGTTTTGAATGGGGAAAAAAAAAAAAAAAATCCGCATCAAAATCCGCGGCAAATCCGCGGCAAATCCGCGAGTGCGGATTTGCCGCGAAAGTCGCGGATTTTCAGGCAGAAAAATCCGCAGGTACATTCTACCGTGGACACATAGCCTTACAGAGAGGAGCTCTGTGTGAAAGTGGACTGTTTATGCCGAGCAGGCACGCCCGCAGTGACACGGACTTATTGGGGTTTTTTTTGTTGTTTTATACCTTTGTGGCCGAAAAGGCTTGCTTTATGTTTCTGCTGAAGCAGGTTATGAGACTTTTAAAATAAACCTGCTGGACTTTTCTAATGAAACCGTTCCTGTCCTTACCTCAACACGCAGCCAAGTGAGTAGCCTTGTTACACACCTTATAAACTACCTTTATCTGATGCAACAACCGTTGCCTAGCAAACTTCAATCATTGACTTTGTTTTAGGTGGGTTGAGTTATAGTATCCTTCCCCCCTTTTTGTTGTGTATCTTTTTCTGTGTTTTTCCTTTGTTTGAAATGCATATTGATGTATTGATATTGGAAACACTATGATATCTCAGTTCTCATATTAAACATGTATTTAATTTGTGACCCCTAATTATGGTACATATAAACATCTTCCTGGATGCATATATTATGTGTAAAATATTGATTGTGTGAACATGTCATGTGTGAAATATTGATTGTGTGAACATATCCTTTATGTACACTATCTAAAATAATGTTTTCTTTTTCTGTTATCATTATTTATCAGAATGTCCTTGATAAAGACCTGAATCAAGGTTGAAACGTTGGACTTTTCTATGCACAAGTTAAATAAAAACAAAAATACTTCAAAATTACGATCTTCTATTTTTTGGAGTGTGCCGGAGCTTTGTTCTATAGTTGATACTCCATTTTTCTCTGAGCACCCACTTACTGAGTGAGCCAGGTTTATCTTACCTCAAGTTTACAACTGGGGCACAAGTGCTGCCACTGAAGGGGTGTCTGTGTGGCCCAATTTTTGGAAAAAAGGGAAACTCTGCTTGGAGTAACCCTTGCTGTGTTTTTAAAAAGGAGCCAAGATGAACAAGTCATGGTTCAGCAAAGACTTTGCTACCTACCCCGGTGTCATCCTGGGGACGGTTAAGGATGGCGTATTTTTGAATGTGCTTAATGCATATCTACCTGTGAAGTGTACAACTGGGGCACAAGTGCTGCCACTGAAGGAGGTGTCTGTGTGGCCCAATTTTTTGGAAAAAAGGGAGACTCCGCTTGGAGTAACCCTTGCTTGCAGTGTTTCTTAAAATGAACCAAGATGAACAGATCTGGGATCAGCAAAGACTTTGCTACCTACCCTGGTGTCATCCTGGGGACAGTTAAGGATGGCGTATTTTTGAATGTGCTTGATGCAAATCTACCTGTGAAGTGTACTACTGGGGCACAAGTGCTGCCACTGAAGGGGTGTCTGTGTGGCCCAATTTTTGGAAAAAAGGGAGACTCCGCTTGGAGTCACCTTGCGGTGTTTTACATGATTTTAGAAGGGCATTCCATGCCTATATCTGTGTCTCATCCTCTTTTTCCTCGTAATGCTGTTTTGTTTTCGCATGAGAATTTGTTCTTATCACTTTCCCATGTGTTTGTGTTGTGTTGTGAGTTGTTTGTCACCTTTTGGACACCTTTGAGGGTGTTTTCTAGGTGTTTTTATGTGTTTGTGATTCCCTCCCATTGTTTCCTATGGGGTTCGAGTGGTTCGTCGAACCGGTTTGCCGAACCGAACTCGAACGCGACCTCCGTTCGACCAACCAAGCTCGAGCCGAACTGCGACCAGTTCGCTCATCTCTACTCTCTAGCCTGTTTCTGAACCAGGCTTGTTGTCAGGGAAAATCCACCTTCAGCTCCAGACACACTGAATATGGCCTTCAGAGGCTGGGGTGTTGTGAATAAGTTTTCCAGTTCGGAGCTCCCTCTTGTGGTCAGTGCTGGCAGTGCAGTTGATGTGTGGAATGGAAGCGACACACCTGCAGAGGACTGGCACTCAGGGTCTGACTAGGCTATTTAACTTAGTAGTTTTCTCTTGTTACTTGCCGGTGGTCAATTGCTCCTGTGTGTCCAGGACATTCTGCAACCAGCTCTGCTCACTTCCAGACCTTCCATCAGATAAGTGGTCTTGTACCTCTGTTATTTGTTTACCACTTTTTGTTGTTGTTCTGCTATGATACTATGCATGATTCCTAATTTGTCTGTGTGGAGTTGTGGTGGAATGGATCATTCCCTGTGGGGAGTGTCTATATACTTAGCTCCATGATTCTGCAAGATTTGTGTTTTGTCATGCTTGGTATTATTCAGTCCCTCATCTGTATTAGTGTTTTTTGGATCCTAGTAACATCTGAGTGCTGGTACAGTGTGGGAGAGGTTTAGTAACCTCAGGATTTTTCCATAACAGTAGTGCTGGTATTTTTTAGGGTGTTTATGGCTGCAGAGAGTTGCTCTTTCCTATCCTTTTCTATAAAGATAGTTTGGGCCTCACCTTTGCTGAAATCTGTCGGTCCTGGCTTTGTATTGTGTTTTTCTATATCACCGTAGCCTTTACATGTGGGGGGAGCTATCTATCTATCTTTGGGGACTACTCTGAGGCAGATTAGCTTTCTTATATTTCTATCTGTGACATTATTTAGTCTCCGGTTTTGTTGAGGCGTCCAGGTCATTGTAGGCACGCCCCACGGCTACTGTTAGTTGTGTGTCACGATTAGGTCTGCAGTCCGTTAAGTTTCCAGCCACTCTGTTACCTTTTGGGATTCTGCATAATTTGATCCTCCCTCGGTCCCTGAATCATAAGAGTGGGGGCAAAGCCAAGACTGTGTGCGAGCTCCCAGCAGCAGCAGCTGATGCAGGGTCAGTTTACCTCAGACTACAGCACAGTGCTGAGCTCTGTCAGGATGTCAGCACAAGTTCCTCTGCCCCTCCTCTAACAAGCTTACCTGAATGGTCTTCCTGCTCTGCTTGGCAGTAACTTTCCTATGCTCAGTCAGCTACTTGCTTGGCCCACAGCCCCCCTGCACTGTGCACACAGCCCCCTACCCTTCAGCTGCTGCTTCCTATGTTGTCTGTGACTGTGATACAATTCAGCCAATGTCTCAGCACACACCATAAATGTATTATGCACTACACAGTACAACTCTGTTCAGCAGCCCACACTGTGCTAACACAGACACGCACACTCACTAAAATGTCTCGCTCGTCCTAAAGACTGTATTCAGCAGAGAAAGCATACGCTGTCATCGCCACTGATAGTGATGAGAGGATCACACCTTCCTTTATTCTTCTTCTAACTCTAGTGATAGTGAACCACCAAGCAGATACCCCAGGTCACCAAATAAGCCAATGACCCCCAACCCAGCACTAGTGACCCCTTATTGACTTCACCCACCAAAGATGTTGCTCCACAGATACGAGATTTTGTGGTCCAATCAGGAATGCAATTTGACAATGCTGGCCTCCAGAGAAATTTACTTTCTCAAAATCTTTTTTTTCTGAGAATTTCTAAATCTCATGGTGGGTCAGACAAATTGGTATGCCCAACAATTTTTAGTGCAAAACCTGGCTACATAATTTTCTAACTGGACACTCCATAGATGAAGATGAAATGATGAAGATTTGGGGCCTGGTTCTTCACATGGTCATAGTGAAGAAGCCAGAAATTCGGCAATATTGGAGTGTTGATGTTTTATATAACACTCCAGTGTTCCACATTACTATGACCCGTAGATGTTTTGAGGCCATCCGCAAATTTTTGCATTTCAACAATAATGCACAATGTCCTTCCCAAGATGACCCTATTTTGACCAAGTTTTCAAAATTTGAATGGTCATTGATCACTTTATCACCAAATTTGCTGAAGTGTATGTTTCCCAAAGGGACATCTGTATGGATGAGCCCCTAATACATTTTAAGGGGAGGCTAAAATGCCGGCAATACCTGCCCAGTAAGAGGGCTATGTATGGAATTAAACTCTACACGCTGTGCAAGGGTACCTCAGAGTACACCCACAGATTTAAGGTTTATGAAGGGACTGATACTCAGATCCAACCCCCTGAATACCCCCCTGTCCTAGGAGTGAGTGGGAAAGTTGTGTGGGATTTGGTATACCTACTGCTGGATAAGGGTTATCACCTCTACGTAGCTAACTTTTATACCATCATCCCTCTCTTCAAGTCCATCTCTACCAGAGCTACCGCAGCTTGCGGTACTCTGCTAAGAAATCAGAGAGGCATCCCTAGGATGTAAATTGAGCAGCTGTTCAGAAAGAACAAGCGAAGAGCCCAATGTAGCTACAACATGATTAAGGTCAAGTACAAGGACAAGAGATGTCCTTTTCTTGACCATAATCCATGGTAATGTTAGTACCGTCACTGCTGTATGAGGTGCCTCTGCACAGATTCACAAACCGGACTGTGTCCTGGGGTACAATAATATCATGGGAGGAGTTGATCTCTCTGATCAAGACCTCCAGCTCTACAGTGCCATGCAAAAAGCTTAAGTGTGGTACCAGAAGCTGTCTGTGCACATCGTACAGATAGATAGCACTGTACAACGCTTACTTGCTAGCACAATGTCATGCCAGACAGCCCCATTCCATCACTTCCAGGGGGTAGTGATCAAGGCTCCAGTATTTGAAAGTGAGCAAAGAGCAGGCCGAAGTACCTCTGGAACGGAATGTGCTTGTGTTGTACCAGGGAAACATTATCCAGGTGTGGTTCCTCAAACAGCAAAGAAAGGAAGGTTGCAAAAAAAAGCTGAGTGTGTTACAGAAGGTGGATAAGAAAAGACACTTTTTTTTTCTTATTGTGACACCTGCCTTGACAAACCTGTCCTGTGTATGACAGAATGCTTCAAAGTCTACCACATGTCCATGAACTACTAAATTCACATATGCCAACCTGACATACTCTACACAACTCACATATGCCAACTAACACACTCTGAGCAACACACATATACCACCAAATTATCAAATTCATACAGCAGGAAAACCCTAGATCAATTTCAATATAAAGGCACTTGTGGTTTTTTACTATTTTGGCACTTCAAGGGCTCTCCAAACACGACATGGATAATTCCATCAAAGTCTGAGTTTTAAAACATCACTCCTTATTTTCAGAGCTTGACAGTGTGTCCAAACATTAGTTTCCCACCAGATATGAGGTATCTGCATGCTCAGGAAAAATTGCACAGCAAATGTTGGGGTCCAATTTCTCCTATTGTTGGTAAAATGAAATAAATTTAGGATAAAACAACAGTTTTCTGGAAGAAATCAACATTTTCACTGTGCTACATTGTAAAATTCTGTAAACCATGTCACCTGACAGCATCATCTGAACGTTTAAGTCCAATCAAAAGCCAGCTTTTTACCGCCCAGCCGGTTTAAACAATCATCTGATTGCATTGTAACAGGGTGAAAATGTACATAAAATAAACTTGTATGTTTGTTTATGAAGTATTGCATATATATATGCTATAATTTAAAAGGCCACTAGTTGTCACTAGAGGGCAGGAACACTGCTAGACAGTAAGGGGTTACATTACGTTTCCCTGGTAACGTAAACAGATAGAGAGTTAGAAGTTCAGTTGAGATCTGGAGACTGCAGGAGCAAGAGGAGAGTGTCAGGAAGAAGGCTGCCAGAGAGGGAGAAGGTTGTTGAACGCCTGTGTTCTGGATCAATAGGATTGCCTGTTTCTTCCTTTGGAGCTCCTACTGCCCCGATGAGGGGAATTCATCTGAATAAACTTTTCTCCAGAAAGTGCTTGGAAAAGATCATCTAAGGTCGGTTTCAGATGTCTGTGTTAAATCAGGTACAAGTCACACGCATGGTTATTGTCATACGTGTCACATGTGTGTCACGAGTGTGTCACACGTGTGACATCCGTGTTTGCATATGTGTGACAGGTACCGGAGAAAACACAGGTCTGTGAAATTAAAAGATTTTCCTTATTTACCTGCTTTCTTCGGCTCTGTTGCCTCCCGCTCACGACCGCCGCTCATTATATTCATCGATTATTTGTGATGCCCTGGCAAAACCAGGTAGTCACAAATAGGCCCCCGCATAACACCTTCCCCCACTAGGAAACACACATCCAACCAGAAACCCTAGTCACCCCCCTTAGGGAAAGATCGACACACAAGTGGGCGTGACCAGGCGGTTGGGACACGCCCACCCAGGGGTCCAGAAAGCTCGGGGCGGGAAAACAAACAGATTAGTCTGAAGTTCAGTTTGGAGAGGAGTGTGGGCTGGAGCTAAGTGTAGCTCCAGCCGGAAAGTTCAAGTTGAACGGTACCAGGGTAGGAGCCCTGGTTCCACTGGCTAGGAGGCAGACGGTGGTCTCCGTCAGCAGGAGACGGGAAGATGGCTGGGCAGAACCGAGGTGGCCCGGGACAGGGTTGTAGCCTGCTGGTACCGACACGGGGAACCGACCCAGAAACCGTAGCACAAAGGGGGTTACTCGGACCCAGAAGCCAGAACCGGAAACAAGCGGACTGGTTAATTCACCGATTGAGGCCAGGACTAGAGGTTCTGTCCCACCCAAAGTCCCTCATAGAAGACAACAGCCCACCGATAGGGATAAGAGGTCACCGCCAGAGCCTATAGATCCCACGGGCCAGCGTCTGCGGGCACGGCTCCTTAGGCCACATCCAGCCGGTAGCGGACTCCTGAGTTTCACGCTAGGAAGTCCACCTTACACAAGACAGTGCAGAGAAAAGGATAGAGACCACCAGCCGGGTGGGGGACCTGAATGCAACCGGCCGTGACACCGGCCACCATCACCTTGGTTTACCAAAGACTTGTGTGGTTTATTAACTGTGAGTACACCAACACTCCTTGCGGTCGCTATCCCCTGCACAGAGACACTGGGTCCCAGGGCCACCATCCCTACCCACGGAGAGGTTAACAATCGGCTGCACAACATCTCCCCCGGGTGCCCTACAACAGCTGCGGTGGTGTCCTACTTCACCACACACCGATGGTGGCATCACAAACTTATTACGGCCTAGCCCGTACATCTACGTCCCCCCATTTATTCAGCGTGTCCGTGAGACCCCCGGGTCCGGAGACCCTCGAGCCACCACCCCAGAAGGCTCGGACCCGAGCAGCGCCGGCTGCTGGCACGGGGGCGGCACATATTGACCGCACTCAGGACCTGGAAGCTGGAGCAGTGCTGGATACAGCACCGCCGAGGATAGCACTGCAGGGACAGGTGAGTATTCTTCCAGCACAGTGACATCCAGGAGGTCATTGGAGTTCCCAATGAACTCTGATGACATCCCGATGACCCCTGTGACACCCGCGCTACAGCTTCACGGGTTCATCAGAGTTCATTGGGAACTGTGATGAGTCCCTGATGCTATCCCCATGATGATCCAACTTCCAGGTTCTCACTACATACTACACACAGACACACACACACGCACGCGCACACACACACGCACACACACACACACACACATATATATACACTGAGCACATATACGCACAAAGGTATACACACATAGCAGACACACATGGATACACCGAGTACAAACACACACATAGCGCACATGCATGTACACACTGAACACACACACTCTGCTGTATACTCACCCAGCAATGTGGTTCCCGGCACTGAAGTCCCCGCAATGCTTCGGCTTCCAGCTCCACAGGGCACTGAATATTCAGTGAGTTTAAGGAGCGGGAGGCAGCAGAGCCAGAGACAGCATCACTGGAGAGAGGTAAATATAGAAAATATTTTTATTAAAAAGACACGTGTTTTCTCCGGTACATGTCACACTGATGTCACACGGATCACATCAGTGTGCGATCCGTTTGACACCGGTGCTGCCGGAGAAAAAACGGACGTGTGTGCGTGCGGGGCCACACGGTCCGTGTGACAACACGGACGTGGGGGTAACAGCATTTAAAAACATGGGTACGTGTAGCATCCGTGTTAACAACGGATGTCACACGTACCTAAAACACGGACATCTGAAACCAGCCTAAGAGTGAATCAGCAGTAGTCTTTGGGAGACTGACGCCATCTTCTGTGAAAGACTTCTGTGAGTCGGAATTGACCTGAGACTGATCAGTGTACTAATAGTCAGTTAGGGACAGATAGATAGGAATAAGCCACATTGAATGAAGACTATTCTTTGAAAGACTGTTCGCTGACAAGGAGCTGTGCTTGCTTGTTTATCCAGAGGCATTTGCTCTGACCCGAAATTTATCAGAAGTTTAGCTGTGTTGTGCTGATAATAACAGACTATTCTGCCTTTGCTTCATCACAATGTCTGGAGGCAGTGGGGTACAGAGTATTTCATAGAGGTACATGTACATAAATTCACTTGTTTCTTACTGTATATGGGAAGTTGGCCGGGTACCCTGATTGAATTGTAAACATAAGGGGATGTGGATGTAAGATTATATCCTTGGAGGGATCACGTGCCATTATCTGTAGTAGTGCACTCGGATAAGACACATTAATAGATAGGGGAGGTAGCGGTATAGCCAGGGGGAAAAAAATATAGTCCAGTTCATCCCTACAGACCGACACTTGAAGTCCTCCAAGTTGCATAAATTGTTATTATTTATTCTGGGCTGTTATGGCCCATAAGTTGTTAGAGAACTGGTTGTCAATTTTTTTAGACTTATAAAGAAAACTGTTATTCACCATCTTTGTGTCCCTGGGTTTTCCATAGTGCCGTCGTATCTTAATAGTCTAAACGACCGGCAATCGGTCGTTACAGGATCATCTGATTGTTTAAGTCCAGCGTTGAAAAGCCAGCTGGCTTTTTAACAATCAGATGTTGAATCCGCTGATCATTCATAAAAGCTGGCCGGCTTTTTACCGTCCAGCTGGTTTAAACGATAAGATGATGCTGTCAGGTCCTGGAGCCGATCAGACGGGAGTCTGCAGAGAGGTGAGTATAGCATTTTTTTTTTCTACTGATGCATCAGCTGATAGTATAAACTATACAGTCGAACTATGATATTGGGGACAAAGAGCTTCTGGCAGTTAAGAGAGCATTAGAGGAGTGGATACATTAGTTAATCGGGGCTAAATATGAGGTGACAGTTTTTACTGACCTTAAAAACCTGCTATATGTTGAGAACGTCAAACGTCTAAACACAAAACAGGTCCGGTGAGCGCTTTTTTTTTTTCTGCCCTGTTTGACTTTTCTTTGATCTCCCCGGATCTAAGGGGTACTTTACACGTTACGACATCGCTAGCATCGGCTAGCGATGTCGAGCGCGATAGCACCCGCCCCCGTCGCACATGCGATATCTTGTGTCACCACGACATCACTAAGCGGCCGGCCAATAGAAGCGGAGGGGCGGAGATGAGCGGGACGTAACATCCCGCACACCTGCTTGCTTCCGCATTGACGTATGTATGTATGTCATTCCTGCGGCTTCACAGACAGCAATGTGTGGTGCTGCAGGAATGACAAACAACATTGTATTTGCAGCAGGAGTGACATTATGAAAATGAACGACGTGACACGGATCAGCGATTTTTGACTGTTTTGCGCTCGTTCATCGTCACTCCAGGGATTTACACATTGCAATGTCGCTACCGGCGCCGGATGTGCGTCACAACAACCGTGACCTCAACAATATTTCGGTAGCGAAGACGCAACATGTAAAGTACCCCTAAGAGTGTTAAAGTTGGAGCTTTGTCACATAGCTTAGTTCCAGAGTTGAAGTATACCGCCCCGCGGCCTCGGCTGTGGCCGCCGAGCCGCTTGGATCTGTGCTCGTGTACTGCGGGTGGTGGCTCGAGCCTCTCACGGACCCGGGGGTCACGTCGCTCCGAAAGGGGTAGTGGCGGTGCACACAGGGGTTTTGGGTGGAATAGGTAAAGTTCGTGACGCCACCCACGGGTTGTGGTGATTGTATGGTGGACACCACCACTGCCGTTGACTAGGCCTCCCGGGGACGGTGTTATGCAGCTCGGTGTTAACCCCTCCGTGGGCAGGGGGCGATGGTCCCGGGGGCCCGTGGGAAGGGTGCTGAGGGCTAAGGAGCGTGGGCGTACTGGACGCGATTGCGGTGCAGTGCGGTGTGCGGCCCGAAGGCACCGGTGTACTCACTTTGACACAAGATACTGGAGTCTCTGGTAAACCAAACGGCAGAATGGACGGGGCTCGCAGCCGGCTGCAGTGTTCTCCCTGGACGGGTTGGTAATGGCTGTCGTTTCCCTGCACCTGTGTTGTGTGAATGTTGACTCCTGTGCCTGGACACTGGTAGTCCGCTCCCCGGCGTGTGTCAGAGGAGCCCGTATGACCGCAGACGCTGGCCCTTTGGCTCTCTTGCCTTTGGCGGTGGCACTTATCCTGGCTGGTTGGGCTGTTGCCTTCAATCGGGACCTGGGTGGGAATGAACCCCTGAGGTCCATACCGCAATCAGTGAATTTGACTATCAGGGCGGCTACTAGCCTAATCGGGATCTGAGTACCCTGCCTAGTGCTTGGCTTCCAATCGGCTCCCCGGTTCGGTACCGGCGGGCCACCGCCCGAGCCCGGTCCTACGGTTCCACCGACCGTACTCCCAACTCCTGCAGACGGCCACCACCATCTGCCGACCTTGCTGGGAGTGCCTGGGCTCCGACCCAGACACCAAGCAGTTCCACTGACGGGCCTGGTCCCAGGTCCGCCTGTGCGTGTCCTTTCTCCTCTCCTACTTCATCTGCTCTGTTTTACCCGCCTCCAGGCCTGTGAACTCCTCGGTGGGCGGAGTCAACCACCTGACTCCGCCCCACCTGGTGTGGACATCAAACCTGGACGGTGGCAACAAGGGTTTTTGTGTGACTGGTGTCACCTGTCCGGGGAAGGGGTGTGTATGGTGTTGTGTTTGTGACTACCTGGCTAGTCCAGGGCATCACAGAAGTCTGAAAATCCAGCAAAGATTCTTAGTGAAGAGATGGTGGTGGGTGCTCTAGGAGATTGATCTCAGACAGCGTATTCAGGATGCTCAGGATAGTTCACCAGAGGGATTGCCTGTGAACAAACTTTTTGTACCATCCTCGTTACGCACAGATCTTCTTAATGAAGTGCATAATTCCATTTTGGCCGGTCACTCAAGTTTTTCTGCCACTTGGAGAGCTATTTTGAGGGCCTTTTGGTGGAAGAATGCTCATAAGGATGTTGATGAATATGTCCAAATGTCCAAAAATGCAGAGTTTGTGTCATGACTAAAGTTTCTTGCCAGTCCCCTGCGAGTGGTCTCTTAAGGCCTCTTTACACACTGCAACATCGCAAATGACATCGCTGTAATGTCACCAGTTTTGTGACATAATAGCGTCCTCCCCAGCGACATTGCAGTGTGTGAAACACATCAGCGACCTGGCCCCTGCTGTGAGGTTGCTGATCACTATACATCTCTCAGGACCATTCTTTGGTCCTTTGTTTCCCGCTGTGCAGCATGATCGCTAGAAAGTCTCAGTGTGTAAAGGGGCCTTTACAGCGACTTCGTTAGCGACTTCCCTTTCAAAAAGCTGCTTTACAACGTCCCCAATGACTAGCTAGGTCGTTTTGCAAGTCCGTATCGCTGTTGCGTCATTTTCCAGGTTTGCCTGTTTGACAGCTCACCAGCGACTCACCAGAGACTTTGTAGCGATCCCGGCCAGGTTGGGATCGCTGGTGGGATCGCTAGAAATTCTCAGTGTGTAAAGGAGCCTTTACCTAAAGGGGACCTGTCTCAGCCCTGGATGCACTTGTTGATGAACTTCACGACTGATCTACCTAATTCTGGTGATACTGTAGTGTGGGTTAATTTGGTCCTCTTCAATGATTGCATAATGATAAGAGTCTAGTTACATTATTAATCTTGCATGTTGTTAAATTACACGGAGTGCTTAAGAACATTATTTCCAATAGAGGTTTAATTTTTAGCTAGCTTTTGATGTAGTTTTTGCTCTAGATTGGGTATTAAATTTTAATTCTCCTCAGTTTATCAATCATCCCAAGTCTAATGGACAGACAAAATGGATGAACCAAGAGGTAGAACTCTATTTAAGTTGTTTTGTTTCATCTAATCAAAACTGGGTGGATTTTCTGCCACTTGCTAAGTTCGCTTTCAATAATTGCATCTCTACAGCTACCTGTACCTCAACTTTTTTGTGCTGCGGGTGGTTTCATCATGTTTTTGGAAATGTTTCCAGTTTGCAGTCCTCTGTACCAGAGCAAGAGACATTTTCTTCACATTGGATTAAGGTATAGAGAGAGGTTGAAAAAAGCCTTTTGGTAACTTGTGATCGGACCAAGTGAACTGCGAACTTCAGAAGTAGGAGGACACCTGTCTTTAGGGTGGGAGAATTTGTTTGCTTATCCTAAAAACAAAATAAATAGGCCTTAAAGGGAACCAATCACAAGGATTTTCGCATATAACCTAAAGCCAGTGCTATACTGGCACTATCGGTGTGATTCTATATATACCTGTAGTGGTCAGCTCGGATGTTTAGGTTTTGAAATCCAAGAAAGTGAAGTTTATAAAATGAGCAGCTTCTTGAGTGACAGATGCACTGGAGCAGATCATATATTCATAGTTATCCCCCTGTTAGAATTAGCATAAGCATTATACACACGACTCACTTTGTCTAGCAGGACCTGTGTGAGGTCATACCCATGTGACCTGATATCCAGCTTTAGTGGCTGAGGCCCCGCCCCTTCTGGTCACATGGGTATGACCTCACCACAGGTCCTGCTAGACAAAGTGAGTCGTGTGTATAATGCTTATGCTAATTTTAGCAGGGGGAGGGGATAACTATGAATATATGATCTGCTCCAGTGCATCTGTCACTCAAGAAGCTGCTCATTTTATAAACTTCACTTTCTTGGATTTCAAAACCTAAACATCCGCGATGACCACTACAGGTATGTATAGAATCAGCATGATAGCGCCAGTATAGCACTGGCTTTAGGTTATATGCGAAAATCCTGGTGATTGGTTCCCTTTAATGTAAAGAAATTTTCTCCCAAATTTGTTGGTCTGTATAAGATAATTAGAATCCTCAATCCTGTGACTATCAAATTCCAATTCCCAGTGGCATGGAGAATAAATATTTTTTTCTATTCCTCTTTCCGTAAAAGGTTTGAGTGGATGCCTGATCCTCGGGATAAATTGGGGTGGATTTGGAGGAGGATCGGGAGTATGAGGTAGAGCAAGTACTGGGTGTCATATGCATCAGATGCCGGCTGCAGTATCTTGCTAAATGGAAGGCTTATGGTCCAGAGGATAACTCCTGGGTAAATGCAAAAGATCTGCATGCTGATAGTCTGGTAAGAGTTTTATGAGTGACATCAGAGGATGGGTATTTTGGAGGGTCCAGTGGCCCCTCATGGATACGTGGTACTCTGATGCTTTGGATTTGATCTGGCAGTCTCCTGTGCTGTGGTCTGTTTCCCTTTCTACTGAGCTACAGTCAGAGTCATTCGCTGTCCTGGTTCTGAACTCTTTGTTTGTGTTCATTGCCTTTTTGCCAACAAGTGTTTTAAATGCTATAATTCAGTTTGCCATATCACCCTATAGTTGTAACTACTTAAAGCTTCCCCGTGCTTGCATTTCCTGCTGCTGATATATCTGAAGTGGACTCTTCTTTGAATCAGATCCTGTCTACCAAGTGCTTTTCCTGGCAGACTATTACTTTTGGTTTAACCTATTTTTTACTCTTCACCTTCCCCTGGACTCTTAAGGAGGTACAGTTAGGTCCAGAAATATTTGGACAGTGACACAAGTTTTGTTATTTTAGCTGTTTACAAAAACATGTTCAGAAATACAATTATATATATAATATGGGCTGAAAGTGCACACTCCCAGCTGCAATATGAGAGTTTTCACATCCAAATCGGAGAAAGGGTTTAGGAATCATAGCTCTGTAATGCATAGCCTCCTCTTTTTCAAGGGACCAAAAGTAATTGGACAAGGGACTCTAAGGGCTGCAATTAACTCTGAAGGCGTCTCCCTCGTTAACCTGTAATCAATTAAGTAGTTAAAAGGTCTGGGGTTGATTACAGGTGTGTGGTTTTGCATTTGGAAGCTGTTGCTGTGACCAGACAACATGCGGTCTAAGGAACTCTCAATTGAGGTGAAGCAGAACATCCTGAGGCTGAAAAAAAAGAAAAAATCCATCAGAGAGATAGCAGACATGCTTTGAGTAGCAAAATCAACAGTCGGGTACATTCTGAGAAAAAAGGAATTGACTGGTGAGCTTTGGAACTCAAAAAGGCCTGGGCGTCCACGGATGACAACAGTGGTGGATGATCGCCGCATACTTTCTTTGGTGAAGAAGAACCCGTTCACAACATCAACTGAAGTCCAGAACACTCTCAGTGAAGTAGGTGTATCTGTCTCTAAGTCAACAGTAAAGAGAAGACTCCATGAAAGTAAATACAAAGGGTTCACATCTAGATGCAAACCATTCATCAATTCCAAAAATAGACAGGCCAGAGTTAAATTTGCTGAAAAACACCTCATGAAGCCAGCTCAGTTCAGGAAAAGTATTCTATGGACAGATGAGACCAAGATCAACCTGTACCAGAATGATGGGAAGAAAAAAGTTTGGAGAAGAAAGGGAACGGCACATGATCCAAGGCACACCACATCCTCTGTAAAACATGGTGGAGGCAACGTGATGGCATGGGCATGAATGGCTTTCAATGGCACTGGGTCACTTGTGTTTATTGATGACATAACAGCAGACAAGAGTAGCCGGATGAATTCTGAAGTGTACCGGGATATACTTTCAGCCCAGATTCAGCCAAATGCCGCAAAGTTGATCGGACGGCGCTTCATAGTACAGATGGACAATGACCCCAAGCATACAGCCAAAGCTACCCAGGAGTTTATGAGTGCAAAAAAGTGGAACATTCTGCAATGGCCAAGTCAATCACCAGATCTTAACCCAATTGAGCATGCATTTCACTTGCTCAAATCTAGACTTAAGACGGAAAGACCCACAAACAAGCAAGACCTGAAGGCTGCGGCTGTAAAGGCCTGGCAAAGCATTAAGAAGGAGGAAACCCAGCGTTTGGTGATGTCCATGGGTTCCAGACTTAAGGCAGTGATTGCCTCCAAAGGATTCGCAACAAAATATTGAAAATAAAAATATTTTGTTTGGGTTTGGTTTATTTGTCCAATTACTTTTGACCTCCTAAAATGTGGAGTGTTTGTAAAGAAATGTGTACAATTCCTACAATTTCTATCAGATATTTTTGTTCAAACCTTCAAATTAAACGTTACAATCTGCACTTGAATTCTGTTGTAGAGGTTTCATTTCAAATCCAATGTGGTGGCATGCAGAGCCCAACTCGCGAAAATTGTGTCACTGTCCAAATATTTCTGGACCTAACTGTATGTGATACTCTCAATGGCCACTTGGGATGCAAGGATCACTTTAGTGATTCATCTTAGTAATCCAAATAGTGTTGTTTCAGACTGCACAGGGGCCTTTAGGGCCTGCGCAGCTGGGACCTCTAGTCTATACAAGAAGCAAGCTGATCACGTGTAGTAGTTTTGAGTTAAACCTTAGTTTACTTATGGTGCGCATAACATTAAGCACATTCGGGGCTCTACAAACGTGAGATGGAGTCGTCTGCTAATAATTCCAGCTAATTTTAAAAAGTCAAATGGCGCTCCTTCCCTTCTGAGTCCTGCCATGCACCCAAACAGTGGGTTTCCACCACATATGCAGTATCAGCATACTCAGGAGAAATTGCACAACAAATCTTCAGGTCAACTTTCCCCTGTTACCCTTGTGAAAATGAAAAAGTTAGGGTCAAAGAAACATTTTTGTGGTAAAAATGTATTTTTCATTTTCACAACTCGCCAATATAAAATTCTGTGAAGCACCTGAGGGTTCCAAATGTTCATCACATATCTAGATAAATTCCTTTGGGGTCTAGTTTCCAAAATGGGGTTACGTGTTTCCACCGTTTAGGCACCTCAGGAGCTCTCCCAACACATGGAGTCCACGAACAATTCCACACAATTTTCTATTGAAACAATCAAATGGCGCTCCTTCTCTGCTGAGCCCTGCTATGCGCCCAAACAGTATATTTACACCACATATTAGGTATCCATATACTCAGGAGAAATTGCACAACAAATGGTATGGTGCAAATTCTCCTGTTACCCTTGTGAAAATGCAATATTTGGGGCTAAAGTAACATTTTTCTGGGAAAAAAAAGTAAAATATTATCCCTCCTCATTGCTTTACGTCCTGTGATTCATATGAAGGGTTAATAAACTTATTAGATGTGGTTTTGAGCACTTTGAGGGGTGCAGGTTTTTTTAGTGGTGTCACTTTTGGGTATTTTCTGTCACACAGGCCTCTCAAAGTCACTTCAAATGATATATAGTCCATAAAAAAATGGTTTTGTAAATTTTGTTGGAAAAATTAGAAATTGCTGATAATTGTTAACTTTTCTAATTTCCTAACAAAAAAAACTTTAACAAAAATGGTGCTGATGTAAAGTAGACATGTGGGAGATGTTCTTTATTAGCTATTTTGTGTGACATAACTATCTGTTTAAAGGGCATAAGATTTCAAGCTTAAAAAAATGTGAAACAAATTTATTTTAACAAATAAATAAAAAAATTATTGTCCAAAATTAACCAATAACATGAAGTACAATATGTGAATAAAAAAACAATCTCACAATCATTGGGATCCTATTGAAGCGTTCCAGAGTTATTGCTTCATAAAGTGACACTGGTCAGAATTGAAAAAATGTGCTTTTTTAGGAGGATGAAAACAGGCTGGGGGTGAAGGGGTTAATCAGGTGCAGCCTATATAAACCTTTCACACCCTGGCTCGGGTTTAGCCACATACAGGTAAAATGAGAATGCTGGGAGTCAGTGGGGAATGCTGGATCAGTTTGTCTGTGGAAACAGTGGATAGACAGGGAAGTTTTCTGGCCAGCGGAAGAAAAGAGAAAGGGTAAAACATACAGCCATACTAATACACCATTCAACCCTCTCCCCAACAGTCAGAATCCCCAAAAAACTGTTGGAAACTCTGTTTTTGTGCATGTCTAAAAGAGAATCTCGCAGCAGTATTTCAGCTTCTCCCATCCCAAATCAATTTTTATGTCCGTCTCGGTCTTTCAAAGACAATTCCAGCAACACCTGGAAATGGCCAATCTGTTCCTCCATCACTGAGAAATCTGCATTTGAATCGATATGTAAATGACACAGCTTCTTTTTCTCTGTGCAGGGACGCCAGAAAAAGAAGCTGTGGCGCCCAGGGAAATTGGTACTCGGTCCCGGGCGGTTGCAAATAGAAATGTCACTCTGGTGGCCGATGCCCGGTCCCGTGCCCTGGGGCTTCTCTTGTAAAAGGGGGATTATTTAAAGTACGGGTGAAAGTTAGTGTACGTGATGCCACCTGCAGGTTGCTGTTAAGGGTGTAGAACAGCCGCTGCTGAATGTGGGTACTCCCAGGGCTGGTGGTAGTTGCAGCAATGATGTTGGGCCCTCCACAGGTAGAGCCGTTCCTGGGAGGTGTGAAGGGCAATAACGGAGACCACACAAGGTTGTAATGAACAGTCTCTACTTACTCCGACCCGTGGATGACTGGTTCAGGTCCCATGGAGTATCAGTGCCAATGTAGTGACCCAGGTTGCTATGTCCCCGGCACTCTCTGTTGGTTGGGTCCTTGTAGCATGGAGCGTTTGGGGCCCGACTGTCCCTTTTGGGGTACCAGTCTCCTTCGTACGGCGGGCAGTGCGGACCCTGTGGGGAGGTAAGTGTCCGAACCCCGATCCTAGTTTACTGCTGATGCCCCCGTTTGATTTGGCTCAGTGAAGTCCATGAAGGTGTCCTCACCATGCAGGTGATTATCAAGCCGTGTAGAACTGACCCCTGATCTAGGGCCCTGTGCCCCTTGTGTGCTGCGGTCCCAGCGGTACTTGTCCATACTCGCCCTGGCGACCTCTCTCCCGTGCCCCCGGGTCACCGTTGCATGGACCCAGCTCAAGCACGTCCGCACACCTCACTGTGTGCCACCGTTCTCCCTGTACTCCTCGTCCCCTTCCACCAGGCTGGCTAATCCCTGGACTCGTTCCTACCTCTAGGCGACCATCCCCTTTCTGGATTAACCCTGCATTCCCGGTGTGGAGTGGAGAACTAGGATTTTGGTTGTGCTTTGGTGGTATCAACACTGGTAATCCAGGTCCCAGGGGGTAGGTCCTGCATCCACAAGAGGATGCCATTCCTTGTAGTGCCCTGAGTGGCTCAGGGGTGCTACATCTGCCTCCAGCTTTCAGTACCTCTTCTACCTATCTGCGGTCTCCAGGACCTCTGCTACTTCTCTGTGGCCTCCAGGACCTGATAACTGTCTGCGGTCTTGAGGATGTCTCCTTTCTGCTTGCAGCTTTCAGGACCTCTGCTACCTGTCTGCTGTGTTCAGGACATCTCCTGTCTGCCTATGGTTGCCAGGACACCTGCTACCTGGCTGTGGTCTCCAGGATGTCTCCTACCTGCCTGAGGCTTCCAGTACTTTTGCTACCTTTCTTTGGTTTCCAGATTCTCTGCTACTTGTCTGCAGTCTCCAGGAAATCTTCTGTCTGCTCGTGGCTTCCAGTACCTCTGCTACCTGTCTGTGAACTCCAGGACATCTCCTGCCTGCTTGCAGCTTCCAGTACCTCTGTTACCTGTCTCTGCTCTACAGGATGACGTCTGTCTGTTTGCAATTTCAAGGACCTCTTCTACCAGTCTGCGGTTTCCAGAAAATCTCCTATCTGCCTGTGGCTTTTAGAATCTCTGCTACCTGTCTGCGGCTTCCAGTACCTCTGCTACCTGTCTACGGACTCCCAGACATCTCCTGTTAGCCTGCGGCTTCCAGTACCTGTTACATGTCTGTGACCTCTAGGACATCTCCTGTTTGCCTGCAGCTTCCAGAACCTCTGCAAACGGTCTGCGGTCACTAGAAAATATCTTGTCCTGCCTACAACCTACAGTACCTCTGCTACCTGTCTTCCTTATGCTTTCCCTGCCTTCAGCACTGACAACCATGCCCCGTGTGCCCAACCGGACCTTGGTCTTGGAGGATCCACCTCACCAGGTGCACCTAGCAGGTAAATTAAAAGGAAAGGCTGACAAAGAAATATTCACCTATAGGATGTATCAGAATTTTATACAAGCCAATTTTTACTTTTTGAACAACGCTTTACCCAATTTATATTAAGACAAAAATAACTTTGACATTTAGGGTTTGAAAATCTATACCATAAAATCCATTGAATGAGTTTTCGGAATCAAACAGGAAAGTCTGGAAACAATCCTTTTCAAGGCAACATTCCAAGAGGTAAAGGTAAACCTTTCCTGTGATCAACAAGACCCCAAAAACCGGCGGTCATGAAAGGACTGACGTAGGCTTTGTATTGTATAGAATAGTGTCAGCATATTCTGAAATGCTTTGTACTTGTTCTCGTCAGCTCTGGCAATGCATAAATAAACTATTAAACCATAGGAATGTAGGGAGAGAGCTTTCACTGCACAAATTAGACCAAATGATATTGTTTTATGCATCTTTGGAAATCAACCTTCTCTGACTCCCTAATCTATTTCATCACTGACAAAAATACAAAGGGTGCAGTGTTTAGAAATGTCCCTGTAGTGCTAGACCCCCTACCCCCCCTATGTGCTCACAGAGGCCATTCTTAGTCTAGTACTTTTGGGAAAATTTGGTCATTTTAAATGTCCAGATGTGAATACGACTGAGTTCAGTCTAGAAGGAGCACTGACGAGAAGGGGGAGGGCGAATATGTTGGCTTATTTGTGGTATTTTTTTTTTTGCTTTAAGCACCTCCGCCCACACAAGGAAGTGGCTGTATTACTCAGAGAGGAAAAGAGAAGTTTTGTGAAACTGTAACAGACTTAAAACTTTCATCCCCATCAGAATCTACACTGAACGGACAGCACACGAGTCAGAGGTAGGTGTAATAAATCTGGTATTATTGATATGTTCTTCATTCGGTAACATTCTGATTTGTTTGTTGTGCAAATCAATAGCTTGATAGTGCGAGCATCAGCCTTCCTGAAACGTGCAGATATGCAGTGAGTGCGCCCGCTACAGTAAAAAGACTGTCTGCCTTCTGCCGTCTCCTGAGGTGCCGATCAAGACCAGGGAAGACCAGCACTATAGACCCCACTAAGTAGAATATATTTCATTGTCTACAGGAAGTATAGAGCATCACTGATATGTCCAAATCATGTGACTGCCAGCAACTTCAAGTCTTGTGCAAGTCGTCCCTCCACTCCACTCCCTGCATTTAGCCATTTTATGTATTTATTTATTTTTTAAATTCTAATGGATTATAATTATAGTGTCATAACAGAAAAATTCCCAAATTATGCAGATCACAAGCAAATTTATGTCATCATATACTAAAAAAAAAATTAATGGGGTTCAGCAGTAAAATAAAGTGATTTGGGTTTGTTAATAATTGAACCTACTAATATCATTAATTTATTAAAGCTGCACTGTTGACCCAATTTCACTACCATTCCCAGGTGCTCACATATAAGAGCTCTCTACCCCTTTCTCTGTGTCAACACAGGACCATTGTGTGTAAAGGGGGCTGACCGGCTAGTTCATTTCAGTAGTGACTCCGAAGTCGCTGGTACAGTTTATATATATATATATATATATATATATATATATATATATATATATATATATATATGTGTGTGTGTGTGTATCCACAATACAGTGACATGTAAAAGTTTGTGCACCCCTGGTCAAAATTAATGTCATTTTGAACAGTTAAACAAGTTGACAATGAAATGATCTCTAAAAAACATACATTTAAAGATGACACATTTCCTTTATATTTTAGGGAATAAAAATCCAAAACATTTTAATCTTTGACATTTTAAAATTATCAGAAAAACATTATGGGCCGATGCAAAAATGTGGGCTCTGGAGATTTGTGTGCTCAGGTAACTTTGACCAAGTTTTCAGACCTCAAACCTTAATTAGCCTGTTAGAGTGATGACTTGTTCACTTTCACCGTTCGGAAAAGCGAGGTAATGCTAATGTCAAAGCTTTATTAAAACTCAGCCTCCTCCAACCTTGTGCCAAAAAGCAGCAGCCATTGGTTCTTCTAAGCAGCTGCCTAGCACTCTGAAAATGAAAATGGTAGAGGCCCACAAAGCAGGTAAAGGCTATAAAAAGATAGCAAAGTGTTTTCAAGTTGCATTTTCCTCAGTTCTAAATGTAAATAAGAAATAGCCGTTATCAGGAGTAGTGGAGGTAAAGATAAGGTCTAGAAGACCAAGCAACATCTCTCTTAGAACTGTTCATAGGATTGCTAGAGAGGCAAGACCGAACATCCCCCCCCCCACCCCCACCCCCCCACACACACACTTGCCTGCAAAAGAACTTCAGGAAGATTTAGCAGACTTTAGAGTTGTGGTACATTGTTCTACTGCTCAGAGTCAGCTGCAAAAATATGGCTTTCATGGAAGAGTCATCAGAAGAAAACCTCAACTGCATCCTCACTATAAAATTCAGCATCAGGAGTCTGAAACTACATCTACAGAAGGCTGATGCATTTTGGAAACAAGTCCTGTGGATCAATGAGGTTAAAATAGAACTCTCTGGCCACAATGATTAAAGGTATGTGTGGAGAAAAAACACAGAAAAAAAGCACAGAATTTCAGGAAAAGAACATCTCGCTAACCATTAAGCATGGGTGTGGATTAATCATACTTTGGGGTTGTGTTGCAGCCAATGACATAGGAAACACTTCACAGGTAGAGGAAAGAATGAATTCAATGAAATTTCAACAACTTATTGATGCAAACATTGGCTTTTCTAAATGGACAATGATCCTAAACACGCGTCAAAGTCTACAATAGACTATCTCAAAAGGTGCAAGTTTAAGATTTTATAATGGCTATCAGAGTCCCCTGATCTGAATATCATTGAAAATCTGTGTCTAGGCCTCTTTTGAGTAGTGCATGTAAGATGACCGAGGAATCTCACAATTGGAAGACTTTTCCAAGGAAGAATGGATGAAACAAAGACTCTTGGCTGGCCACAAAATCATTTATAAGGTGTGATACTTGCCAAAGGAAATGTTACTAGGCACTAACCATGTAGGGTTCCCAAACATTTGCATCGGTCCATTTTCCTTTTTTGTTTATTTAAAAATGTAAAAGTTGAAAATATTTAATTTAATTTTGCCTAAAATGCAAAGGAAATGTGTCATCTTTAATTGTATGCCTTTTAGAGATCATTTCATTTTCAACTTGCTCAACTGTTCACAATAACAGTAATTTTGACCAGTGGTGCTCAAACGTTTGCATGCCACTGTATGAATGTATGATTTTGCAAGGGGAGAGTAAAAAATTGAATCTTTGCCTTTTAAAAATGGAAGTCCAGCTTTGTTAATGATACACAACAATTCGCGGCATAGTGGCAATATAGCAATGACTTTCTAATTTAGCCAGTCAAAGCAGTGAGCATGTAAACACACCATCATAAGCAGCACACATTATAATGTGTCTGTGGCTAACATGTTTAACCCTAGAACGCATACCTGGGGCCTCGCAGGCCTGCTAGGTCATTTGTTTTCTATGGTAGATTGAATTGCTTGCGCGTTCTAGGGTTAAGTGCCAAATATTAATTTCTATATTAGCACGTACTTATGAGCAGCAATGAAAGAGCCACATAAATACTATAATTACCCTAAACAAGCCTAGAATAAATATTCTGCTATCCTGGTGCATCAGAAACACCAACTGGTCGGTATAATATGGCGTCAGTTGTCTATTCTGCAGTTCCTTCCTGCCGGCCCTTATCAAGGACATACACACTTCAAATTAGTAATTAAATGTCCTTGTAAAGCTTGTGGACAGCCTGCCAAATCACCAAGAACAGTGTATTGTCTCCAAAGCTGCTCACATCCTTCACAACTCCCAAGTCTGGGCACAAATTGTTATTTTAGACATTCCACTTAAGTGGTTGCTGACATTGACAGTGAGCAGCATTCAGTCCATGTACTGCCATCTGTTTCTACAGGGCTATTCTGAATAAATGCAGATCTAGACTTTTATCTGACCTAGAAATGCAGCCTTTATGGGGTGCAGATGCTGAAGCTCTGGTGCCTTACTAGGGAGCAGTTTGCCAAATTTGAATATGGAGTATTGTATTAGAGAAGGCAATGGTTTTGATGAGGGTCCGTGCTGGGATCAGGCGCACCTGATTCATGAGGAGGTGCTCGTCTCATGAGCGGCATGCTCCTCCATGCAGTACACCACAAAGTTACTCCAGGCAGGCACTGGGGTGAGATTTTTGGGGGATGGAACGCCTCAGGTCGCCATGAATTAGACGAGCTGTGGCATCCCGTAGTGTCCACATCCCACCCTCCCCAGCTATGCTCAAATTGACTGGTGGGAAAATGCCAAAAGTCGCAAAATGTATGCGCAGCTCCAAATTGCACCTATATTTTGAAACTTTTCAACTATTTTACTGCAGGATTCTGTTGTAAAAACCTGGACAAATTGTGCCCATTGTGTGTCATAATCCACACAGCACAGTTTTCTAAGTACTGCTTTGCTGTTATTAGGTGTGAAACCAATGAACATTGTGAACAACACTACTCTTGATGAATATTATTTATTTATTTTTTCAGAAAATTCACTGTGTTTGAATGTTCAAGCAAAATGAACGAAATTTTATGAAGTTGTTGCCTAAATTGCATTTAAAATGCAGTTAAACTTTGTATTTTTGGTGCTTTTTTTCCTTATTGGCTTCTGAAGGGAGCATGAAAAAGAGAAATGTACAGTACAAATGAAGTTGTATTTTTACGTACAGGTTTCCAATGTTTCCAATGTTTCTCTACTAAAAATCTTATTAAAAAAAATGCTGTTTTAAATCGGTTTAAAAAATGGTTAAAAAAAATGCAATAATCAGAGCAGATTGCGTATTTTGGTAAATTAAAAATGCAGCATTTTTGCACGTTACAACATGGTTTAAAACTTGTGCTGCAGCATTTACACAGGACGTTTAAAGGGCTTGTAAGGTCTAAAACGACAAGTCTGCAGTCATTCAATGTGACCACACACTCACATCGCGCCCACTGTGCGCTGCAGGGATTTACCGGTGTCAGAGTCGGGAACGGCGGTTATGTGGTCGCGAGTATGCGAAAGACATATTCCTGGCAGATTCTGATTAGATGGTGCAGCCTCGTTCAATGCTCAATGCAGTGTATTCAGCAAGATCGCACCCTTCTAGTCAGATTCCAGCCAGGAGTCTGCATATCGCATACTCGCAGCCATGTGACGACTGTTCACAGCTCTGACATTGGAAAATCCTCGCAGTGCACAATGCACGCAATGTGGGGATTCATAAGTGTGAGGTCACATTGAATAACTGAAGACTATGTTAGAGTGATGAGTGAATATAGTCAACACTATTCGTTACTCGCACAAATATTAAGGTATTTGGGATATTCATTACTCGTCGAGCATTTTGGTATTCACATCGTGAGATTGGAATCCCCTCCTCACATGTTTGGTGCCTGATTTTCAGCCACTAAACCTGCGAGGATTGCCTGCCAATCAGAGTAATTCATAAGTCATCATTGGCCTATTTGTGATAAACAGTGCAGATTAAGGAGACAGCTGGGGGCTGGTATTCTCAGTCTGGGAAAGTCCATGGTTATGGGAGATACCTCTCCATTACCAAACCAGTGCTTGATGGTAGCTGTGATTTTTGACAAATCACAGCTGACATCAACCCTATATATTACCCTGCCTGCCTCCGCACCGGGGCAATCGGGATGAGCTGGGTAAAGAGCCACAATAGGGGCATCTAATGGGTGCACCAATTGTGGGGCAGCTGCGGGCTGCAATTTTAAGGCTGGGGAGAGCCCAATAACCATGGACCTTGCTGTCTGCTTTATCTGCACTGGTTATCAAAAAACTATAGGAGCCCACGTTGTTTTTTTAATTATTCATTTAAATAATTTTTAAAAATCATGAGGGAGCCTGTAGTTTTGATAACAGGCCAAGATAAAGCGCACAGCTGGGGCTGTAGCCTAGATAAAGCTCACACCTGGGGCTGCATTCAAGATAAAGCTCACAGCTGGTGCTGTAGCCCACAGCTCCTACTTTACTTATGCTGGTTATCACAAATAGGTGGGGTGCAGCAAGTTAAAGTGGCGTAATACTCTAACATTGTTCCCAGAAGCAACCTATGTTTCAGAAATGCATCCAGGTATCTTCCCCACACTTTTGCCATTCAATTCAGCACTTTTCCATTCATGTCACCATTTTTACAGCCGTGCCAGACATCCTGGGAGGGTCTGCCAGAAAATGATGCAAGCTTCCCATTGACTTGCATTAGATTCGTTATTCGTGATGAATACACGAATAGTACAAAATATTCTAGATGACTAATCCGAACACGAATATTTTACTATTTGTCCATCACGAAGAACAACCCCTTTAAGCATTAGATTTACTTTGGCCTCTCTGACTATTCAGACCTATAGGGCTTGTCCACTTCTAGACAACTCCTTCGTGATAGGCAGTGGTGCTATCATAATATAAAAATACTGCATACTTATCGCCTAGACCGTTCTTTTGATCGCAGCTCTGTGGTCCCTGGCGGTTCAGTGACATGGTCACATGAAAACTGCTGCAGATCAGAGTCAGAGCCAAATCACTCACAATTCCAAAGTCTGCAGTCAATCCGCAGCCAGGGATTGGCTGCAGTGGACACGTAACATGACAAAGGCTGTTGGGAGACACAACACTCGAAGGAATGACACCAGTTCAGGAGGGAAGAATGCAGTGTTAAGATTTTATAATAGGCAGTGGAGCTATTAAGAAGGGGTTGTCGAGTAGAAGACAAAACCTTTATATTTCATAAGGCTTATAGATAAATGAAGAGTGAGCAATTTCTTTATTGAGCAAGTGGTAGTCTAGTATGACGAATACTGGTTTTATTGTATATTATGAAATTATGACGTGGAATACCAGTTATCAGCCAGAATATTATTGAAAATATAGGGACTATACAAAAAAAAACCAAAAACACAATTTTCAGGTAGAGAAAAATACTTTATGATGATTGCAACAACCCAAATATTATAATATGCTGTCACTTTTATTTTTAGTAATTACTGTAAACCAAACTAAATCAAAAGAGGAAATAGCTGGAGGACTGACAAGTGTTATTCTCCGAGGAAAATCTGGTCATTTATGCAGAAATTCTGATGGAAGAATAAGAGAATCTTGCTGAGAATGCCCATGGGAGCTTTAATGATCGTTATAATGATTGTCATTTATAATGGATAACTAAAGGGGGACTGAATGGACTTTTTACAGCCTTAAAAGGAGGAGGATGACTCCAGATTAGAGAGGTGGCAAACTTTTCCCCAAAATTTGTTTTCCAGCAAATAAATTTGAAGCAAATTGAATATATTTCAATTGCCCTAAAATAAATGTGTAAAGGCCCCGTCACACACAGAGATAAATCTTTGGCAGATCTGTGGTTGCAGTGAAATCATGGACATATTGTTCCATTTGTACACAGCCACAAACCTGGCACTGATTGTCCACAATTTCACTGCAACCACAGATCTGCCACAGATTTATCTCTGTGTGTAAAGTGGCCTTAACACTCTAAGGTCTTCCAGGAGTGTATCCAAACCATTTTAATCTCTTTACCATAAACATAACCTTAGTAATATCAAAGTGACCACACCAGAGAAATGGATGGTAAACGGGTAAAAACCAACAGGCCATTTAATAACCCAATGTACTGACACCTTTTTTCAAAATCTTAAAAGGTTCAAAAATGATCTGTCTTATTCCTCTTTCACACATTTTGGTCAGTATTTCATCAGTGTTGGAATTTAAAAACCAGGAGTGTCTTCAAAACATAGAATAGCTGTAAATCATTCAATTATAGTTTTTCTCTGTAAGTTCCTGTCACGATGTCTGTGGGATAGCGGGGAACCAGGGTTCCTAGGCTATCTCTTAAGTTGGGGGCCCTATGCTATCCTTATTCTGAGGAATACCACTATACCCCTAATGGTGGTGATGCCTGAGTCTCCTTCCTGGCCCTGCTCCTGACCAGTCCTAGTCTGATTCCTCCTCCCCATCCCCCCCCCAGGGAGGGATGGGATAGGAGTATAATGAAAATCATAGAGAGAGACAAAGGGAAAACCAAAACTTTCACACAGTGTGCACACACATATAGGTAAAGACAATAAGAGATACAGGAGGAAACACAAGAGTTGGAAAGAAGCAACAAAACAAGAGTAAACTTCCACAACAAGCAAATGCACAATTTTCAACAGAGAATCTGGGAAACCACATCACACAGGCCAACATAGAAACTATAGGTGGCATGCTTAGAAGATTTCATCCAGCTTAAATAGTAGGGGAGCATAGCTCCCTTAAACATATATCTGCCCCGTGGGTGGCTGCCCACCTCTTTCATTTTGTTGACATAATCGATCCTTGTACCAACTCACTCCTCTCTTTCCCAACCTTATGTGAAAGATTTAACGTTTCGAAGGAGGCTTTCTACACATATATGAGAATACGCCACTTGGCCATGTCCGTGACCAGATCCACTTCGTTTCCCAACCTTACCCCATTTGAGAATCTCTGCAGGCAGAGTCCTTTGACAAAGGGACTAATTTCATGCATATATGGCATACTCACTTCTCACGTAGAAGTGCAGCATACAGATATGACAAAATGGGAGAGATATTAATGGAAGGAGATATCGAAACCGATGTGGCGGGTCATATGGGAGCGGACAGCATGTGATTGGCTTCCCCACCACATGTGAGAAAAGGAACCTAACAAGCAGACTAGCAGAGATTAACTCCATTTAGCTTTCCTATGCATCAGCACACAGCAGGTCAACGCCCGAGTCTGCCTCTGTTGATCCCAAACAGCAGAGAAATACAAATACTGATGCAAACATTCTGTGTGAATGAGGCATTAGTCACTTGTGATTAGGCTGATGGTTCTGTGCAAAACCTGATGGTTTCACTTTTAGAGGTAACATCCTCCTGCTGTAAGTGAGATGAGTGATGTCCCATTTATTCTATTATGGCCTCTGCTTCATCCCCCGTACTATGCTTGCTGTAGACCAATTGTGGCTTGGTTTATTACTACTACTGCTTGGGAGGCTGGTGGTGCTAGTGGCAGTAACTCCTACATTCTTATCCATTGGATTTTTGTTTCTTTTATACTTCAACGTCCAATACCATTACCCCTTTTTCTTTTACCATACATTTTGCACAGCATTATAATTAGTGTTTTTTATTAATTATAAACTTTTGACTATTTTTTTAGTACTAATTATTCAACTCTTGCCAAGAAGGATATATCAATACATTCTAGGTAGATACGTAACTGTACAAAACTTTTATTTGTATTTTTTAAAAACAATTATTCCTGGCTTAAAAAAATACAACTGCAAAAGAAATGCAAAAACTCTGTACAGCCACATGTGATTAACAAGCATATCGTCTGACACTGATTTCAGATTTTTTTCTCTCTGTAAATCCTATTTGCTGCCGTGTTTCTGCTTTTGAGTACATTCTGAAAGAGGAACAAATGTGTAATTATACTTCAAATCCAGCAGGACATATGCCAGCTACTCCATATTACTGATCATTCACAGACTGGCACTGCTGCTGGCATCTCTCTTATCTCTACCTCCCCCATCACATGAATCTCTCAATTATTCCCAGCCTATTACTCTCATTTTCTTCCCTGTTGCAGTTACACAAGATATTACTGTCTGGAGTTGTATCGCCCCTGCAGCAGTCGAACTGCTCGGTTCCGGGGTTGCTGTGGCTCGAGGGTATCCGGACCTGGCGGCTTGCGGCCACTTCAAATGTAAAGGGGAGTTATTTACAAGGGATAGTTCGTGACGCCACCTGTGGTTCGCGGTAAGGGGAGTACCGCCGCTGCCGATGGGAGTACCCGGGGGAGATGGAATGGGGCAACCAGATGGTGATCCCTCCACGGGTAGGGGAAACCCTGGGACTCTGGATGGAAGTGGATGATAGCATTGTGCAGGCTATGCGGGCAGGCAGGACGCAGGGTATGCAGTGTACTCACTCAGGCTGTGTGGATGTGGCACAGTCATTAAGCAGACTCTGAATAAAAAAATTAAACAAGGGAGTGCATGTGAAGGGTCTGGGAGATAGCGGTGAGGAGGAGAAAAAGAAACTGCTCACCTGATGTGGTTGTGCAGCCCTCGCACAACTACGGTGTAAGATGGGAGTGTGGTGTCAGTCATCTTCTGACCTGTTAGCCCACGATGTCCATCCAGGGAAGCAGATTCCTGAAGAGCTGGTCACGTGACAGATCACTGGGCGTCTCTGGTCATTTGACCTCCGTATCAAGCAGCTCTTGCCGTGAACCCACAGAGGGGAAGATCAGCAGTAAAGTATAGAAGCACAGTCTGATAGAGCGCTAAGGAGGCCACAGTATTAGAAAACAATAAATTCTACAAAAATTAATCTATCAGCCACAACGCATTTCGATATACACAATATCTTCATCAGGTGGATGAATCCACCTGATGAAGATATTATGTATATCGAAACGCATTGTGGCTGATAGAAAACAATAAATTCTACAAAAATTAATCTAATACTGTGGCCTCCTAAGCACTCTATAAGACCGTGCTTCTATACTTTACCATTAAGCAGACTCTGACACAGAAGTAAACCAAGTCTCTGGGTGCCGGTGCCACTGCCACTCGGGGGAGCTCGTCCGGGTATCCGTCCCTACTGGTACTGCTTATTGGTCCGGAGCCTGCCTTCATGCACAATTGTAGAAGTTCCTAAGTGACCATTCAGCCTGAAGGTGTCAGGGTCCTGCTCCCCATGTTGAAATAGTGGAGCTGTGCTCTTGATGGCTAACACTTGGGATTTCTGTAGGACGCATAAGCTGGAAAGCCCTATTCCCCTCGTTGTGTTGGTGCCTTTGATCTCTGAGCTCTTGGGGAAAGTTCATAAAGAGACTATCCTCCACAGGTGAATTATCAGGTTGCGTGAATGCCGACCGTTCTCCACAACTAAGTCAGTACACCCTTCTCCATGACCCTGTGACCGGGTCTCCGACTCCTCTGGTCCCAGATCATCGTCTGCGACCCAACCAAAATCACACAGGGAGCTACAACTCCCTCAGCTCCTCACTCTCTGAGGGCTACTACTGAACTCCAGGGAGCTGCTACTTCAAGCTCCTCACTCTTTGGGAGCTACTGCTGAACTGACTTCCTCCCTTCCACCAGTCTACCTGACCCCTAGGCGGGTGGCCCTTTTCCACCAAGACCACCCACTGGTGTGCCTGACAGGGTGTGGTGTGAGGTCTGGTTAGGATTTGAGTGCTGATGAAAGCAATACCAGTGTGTAGGAATCCAGAACCATGGAGGTTGAGTTCTGCACCAAAAGAGAACGGGGTGCAGTTCCCTGTGACACCCTGATAGAGTCAGGGACGTCACAGAGTTTTTGTCTAATGTTTTAGGAATTTCTCTTCCTATCCCTGTTATTGAGCTGTGAGCTCTAAATTCCTCTCACTATCCTAAAATCACCTTAAAATAGCTGCTGCATTCCCAGCCTAGGCTTTTATACAGGCTTTGATAGTGCCTCCTAACTGGCTGTGATGTGATAGCTGAAAAGCATTATGAAGAATCCTGCAAGGTCGTGGCTTATGTGATGTTAGCCTTCTGTGACTGATGCAATCTTCTGCAATGTGTAAAATGCTGGCAGGCATTTTTTTGGCAATTCCCGCAAATCAATCACATATTGTTTGTCCTGTGAATTTCATAAAACTCTTTAAATCTTTAAATTTAAAAATGAAATTGATTCAATTATCTCTACTCAAGATATTTTATTTATGGTGATTGTTTTCCATTTATGGGAAAAGGCTCGATCACAGACCTTGGTACATTTTAAGTCAAAGTTTTCTAGTTAAAAAAAAATAATAAGTTTGAAATATCCTGAGGGCATATTAGCAAGAGTAGATCGTCTCTGGAGAACTACACACTACTACACAACACAGAAAGCAATTGATCCATGTGCAAGACTGCTAAAGATTTCCGTTATTCCACAAGGCTGATTTTACACCATTTCTTTCTAATGAAAAAGAAGTCCTAGATCATGGCAGAAATTAATGGCAATTTTTTGTATTTATCTTATGATGTTGTGGTTTATAATGTCTTTACAGGCCAACCATTAATGACAAATTATTTATAAATTGAAATATCTCTGTTACGAACAACTCTAAAGTCCTAATCCTGGAGGAAGCTTATAGGGGTATATTCACATGACATTGGGAGTATTTTTGGACTCTATGGTACAGAAATAGGCCAAAAGAAACTTCCCTATAGTATATGACAATCAGGCTCTATGAATGCAGTGATAACGTCAACTCAGGGGTTGGTAAAGGGGTTTTCCAGTTTGAAAAACATACTGTTCTTTACTCGCCCTCCCTGAGTCCAGTGCTGAGTTTCTGGCACTATTCCTCGTATCTGTTATTGTCTGCAGCGCTGACATAATGTCGACAGCACGGCAGCCAATCAGTGAACTTAGCAAGAGATGTTGAGCTCTCTGATTGGCTGCAGAGGTGTTGATGTGACATGAGCACTGCAGACAATAGACAACTGGAGCAGTGACAGGCACTCAACAATAGACCGGGGAAGGTGATTACAGAGGTTTGGTTTTTTTTGTAAATTGTGTTGAGGGAGCAGGTTTTTACTAATCAGGAAAATCCATGTGTAGTAGGGGATTCCGACTGGTACATGTAAGTTAGGAAATGATCCTTGATGAACATGTATTGACAGGTCCGCTGATATGAGGGGTGCAGATTGCTGCATCACTGTGAAGGTGGTCTGAGGTGGTAGTCGAGGGCGATGGGCTGCTCCTCCAGCAGCACTCCTCCTTCGGTGGTCCGCATCCCTGCAACCTCCACAGAGCAAGGGGGAAGGGATTGGTTGCAATGTTCCTGGCTGGGTGTGTGATGTTTCTATGTGCAAGCCATTGCCTGTGTTTAGGCGCTTGTGTTGACCAAGATTCTTCCATTGGGGAGTCACAGACACAGATACCGATTTATTTTTCAACAGTCTTTAACTCAATATTACGCACAGTATTTCCAACACATCGTCACTTTTACAGTACAATCAACATCACGGAACAGTTTTACTTTAGGCTATTGGCACCACAGTTTCACACAATAAAGTGATAGAGCCCATATGGCCATAGTCTCGTCCCACCCACAGGGACCCATTCTGTGTAATTGTGTCGACTGCCATCGGACAAAGCTCGTCTACTGTACCCACCATGTTGACCTGTTTGCCTAAGTCTATGCCAAGCCTCTACTTTAGGACTAGTACTGCTGGAGTCAGGCCACTGACCGGGAAACCTCTCTAGAGTACAGGCCTCGTACTCACGACTTGGGAATGGAGATGACCCTCTAGTCATTCCTGATTGGTGTCCTTCTCGTGTGCTCTGTTCCCGGTTTGACCCTCAGTGTCAGGTCTCAAATATCACAAATACCTGCTTTCTTTGGCCTAAGGTATCTGACGGGCTTAAACACTTCTTCTTGCTATACTACCCACTTGTACAGTTTTCTAACTACTCCTGCTTGACTGACTAAACTCGGATGGAGTATCCTGCAGCTGGCTCCTCCTCCTGTTACCGACTCACAGACCTTAACTGTTCTCTGACCAAGTCCTCCTGCCACTAGGCAGAACCTGTTTTCTTTACCAGGGAGTAGTAGCCAACCCGGACACTAGTTGGCCACATTTATACTTTAAACATAAATTGCATACATAAACACAGTTCACATTATTGTGATTCAATGACAATCAGTGTTGAAGGAATTTTGTGCAAACTTAAAAGTGCTCATTTTTGTCTTTTGCTTTTTTGTGTGTCTTTTTACAGCAAAAAGTTGCACGTTCCAATAAAATTTCACTAAAATCGCAAGTGTACATAAAATCATTGCAGTGATGCATGGAGTACATTTGTACAAAAAAATTGCAAAATTTGCAATTGATGTGTCTGCTATAAAAACGTAAAAACATCCACATTAGCTGACAATAAAGGGAAAAAAATCAGGCGAACGTAAATAAAATAGGCGTGAAGAAAAGTGCAAATTAAAAGAGGTTCAATTCAAAAACAGGGTAAAAACATCAAAAACTAGACAAAAAAATAGTCAGAAATGCATGTTAGCCTTTGGACAAGTTGAGCACAGTATGAGGACTGTGGCTGTTACGCTGTGGTTTGAATAGGGGAAGGAAACCTTTTTCTGTATAATGGCTTCTTTCACAACCTCAGCCCAGTAAACCTGTCTCACGGACACTCGCAGAGCTACATGCCGCTGACTTCTCATTTGCTCACTTCTGATCACCAAACACTTCCCATCTCAATGATGCTTCATAAACCCAATAAATGTAGGACTGAAAAGTGTTAATGGGGAACTTAGCAAACTTTTTAAAACCCTTTAATGAAGCAATTTTCAAATTTTCCTTTTTATTTTTTTCTTCTTCTTCCAAGAGTCAAAACCTTCTTTTTTTTCTGTCGACATAGCTGTATGAGCGCTTGTTTTTGCAGGGTGAGTTATATTTTTGAATTTCACTATTTATTTTACCTTACAATGTACTAAGAAAAGTGAAAAAAATCCATGTGAGGTGAAATGTTGAAAAAATTCAATTCCTGCATAGTCCATGACGTATGATTTGCTATGAGGTGGTAAGGGTTAATTAAGCTCCAGGAATTGCAAAGTTATGCATTTTTGTAATGTTATCTTATTTTGCTTCCTTCTCTCCCACACACCACACTGCCCAGTATATTAGATGCTCCTTTCTACTGGTGCTCAGCAATATCTCTTCACTACATTAACAGAGTATGGGAATTCACCAGTCTGGGGCTTTCTGATCACCACCCCGTCCTCTGATTGTCCTACTCTCAAACTATTCTACTAAAGCCCAGTATTGTAGTAGTATTGTTCAATAATCATCAAAAAGAGCAACCCATCTATACTCCATGATCACATCGCAAGGGGACCTATGGCATTGGTGGGGAACCCCACCCTGAATTGCAGAAGACCCTTAAGCCCGCTTTACACCTTGCACTTAAGCATACCATATCGTATGCGATCGTACCCGCCCCCATCGTATGTGCGACACGCTCAATTTGTTGAATGTGTCGCACAATCAAATAACCCCCCGTCACACGTACTTGCCCGTCCATACGACCTCGCTGTGGGCGGCGAACATCCACTTCCTGGAGTGGGAGGGACGTTCGGCGTCACATCGATGTCACGCTGCAGCCCGCCAATAGAAGAGGAGGGGCGGAGATGAGCGGGACGTAAACATCCCACCCACCATCTTCCTTCCGCATTGCCGGCGGAAGCCGCAGGACGCAAGTAAGATCTGTTCATCGTTCCCGGGGTGTCACACACTGCGATGTGTGCTACCCTGGGTACGATGAACAACCTGACGTTCAATTTTTAGGAAATGAACAACGTGTATGCGATGAACGTTTTACCGTTCAATCGCAATCGCACGTAGCTGTTACATGCTACAATGTAACTTACAATGCCGGATGTGCGTCACTTACGACCTGACCCCGCTGACACATCGTGAGATATATAGTAGCGTGTAAAGCGGGCTTTAGAGTTTAATGGTGGCATCTAAGTGATAGAAAAAAAAGGAATAACTAAAAAAAAGAAATTTTTATATTTATATGATTTTCACATAGGCTTTCAGAAAACACTCTGTCTGGGAGATATAAAATTGACCTTCCTACCAGCAAATGAGGAAAAAGTGAAATTTCAAAGGATATTTGTAAAACTGAGGCAGTCTTTGCAACCAGTCCCCATGATATCTAAAGTTGACTTGTAGACTATACATTTATTATAAGGTAGCTTTAGTCCTCCCAATTAGAGATGAACAAACCCAAACTGTAAAGTTCAGGGTGTGCACTGGTCTCCTAGTATTCGGTTCTTAAGTGAAAACACGGATTTATCACAGAAGTCTGTGTTACTGTTCAGGTTCACCACCCAAATAAAGCATGTTGTAAGACTGCAGCACAGCCAATCAACAGGCTTTTGGGCTGTGAACCCTTCCTTATCCATCACAGATATGCCAAGTATTAACATGGCTGTGATTGGCCAACGCACCATGCGATTCAGTCTGTATAAAGGTCGGACCATGGGTGGCGCTGCCATTTCTTTCTCAGCCTGGTGCAGAGTGCCGTAATATAGCCTGGTGCAGAGTGCCATAACAGCCTGGTGCATAGAGAATAAATAAAAAAAATGGCGTGGGGTCCCCTCTATTTTTGATAACCAGCACAGATAAAGCAAACAGGTCTCCTTTGCAGGACAATTGTTCTGTTATTACCTTCAATATGCTTCTTTTTGCAGCCCTCTAGCCCTTACTACGACCATTTTACAGCATCAAAGTTCCAGGTCTCCATTGATCTATAAGGAGTCCGGGGTAAAGTCAGGGTCATGAACCAAACGTTTAACTAAAATCTGATCAAGCTCTTCAAACCCTAACTTCCACCGGTCCACTCATCCATACTCCAAATACTTTAGATTGTTGAAGCTTGAACAGACTTATCCGACTCTGTCCCATATAGGACAGCACGGTGGCTCAGTGGTTAGCACTGCAGTCTTGCACTACTGGGGTTCAGGGATAAAATCCCACCAAGGACAACATGTGCAAGGATTTTATATGTTCTCACAGTGTTTGCATGGATTTCCTCCCATACTCTGAAGATATACTGATAGGGAACTTAAGGGGGCTTTACACGGTAGCGATATCGGTAACGATCGGTACCCATATCGCTAGAATGCGCACCCGCCCCCATCGTTTGTGCGACACGGGCATATCGCTGCCCGTCGCGCACAAAATCGCGCTCCCCCGTCACACGGCTTACCTGCCCTGCGACATCGCTCGGGCCGGCGATCCGCCTCCTTTCTAAGGGGGCGGGTCGTTCGGCGTCACAGCAACGTCACACGGCAGGCGTCCAATAGAAGCGCAGGGGGGGAGATGAGCGGGACATAAACATCCCGCCCACCTCCTTCCTTCCGCATTGCCGGTGGACGCAGGTAAGTTGATGTTCCTCGCTCCTGCGGTGTCACACACAGCGATGTGTGCTGCCGCAGGAACGAGGAACAACATTGCTAATTAGAAATAAACGATTTTTGGTTTTAGAACGAGGAACAACATCACTAATTAGAAATAAACGATTTTTGGTTTTAGGACGAGCTCTCCACAGCAAACGATTTTTGCTGCTTTTGCAATCGTTTTAGATCGCACAAAACTGTTACACGCTATGATATTTTTAATGACGCCGGATGTGCGTCACAAACAACGTGACCCCGACGATAAAACATTAACGATATCGTAGCGTGTAAAGCCCACTTTATACTGATAGCGAATTGTGATCCCGAAAGGTGACAGTGATGATCACATCTGTAAAGCGCTGTGGAATTATTAGTGCTATATAACAGTAAAATAAATATGAAATTTCTACAGATTTTAGAAAGGGACTTTGTCTGCTCTTTGATCAACAGTTGCAAAGTTTGATTAACATAAGTAAATTGTGAAATGATGCCACCTTGTTTAGACCGTAGTCAGAGAATAATAATGCAAAGTGCTACCATGAATTCTGGACTATCTCAGAAACAATCAGAGCTAATTTTTACCTATAAAGGGAGAAGAGATTGGCCTTGATTCTAGTACCCAAGTAAGTGATGGAATCGGAGCACCATTGTAATGGTGATGAAGTACACCGACTTTGTTTGACTGCCGAAATCTAGGCAATGTTTCAGACTCCACTCGTCAACATTCACTTTATATCCTGAGACTTTACGAAAAGTCAGTTGTGAACATAATGTAATTATTTGTCTGCTTCTGTTTGGCCTCAAAGAGGACCTGTCGTAAGGTCAAAAGTGGACAGTATTTTTTTTATTTTCTTCTCCCTACTCCTCTGACCCATCAGTTGTTTGTTGTTTTAGTTTTCTTTTTTATCCTCTATATGATTCGATAGATAGGGGCCTTTTCTATTCAGTGCTTGGTTTTCCATTCTTTACAAGTGGGCAAAGCTCACAGGATAATAATGAAGAGTAGCCTGAAGACTTGGAACTGGAGACTAATGTAAGACTAATGTGAGAAATCCTTCATTGCAGTGGCGTAGCAAAGGGGGGGGGGGGCGGAGGGGGCGGTCCGCCCCAGGCAGCACGTGTCAGGGGGGCGGTATTTTGGGGGGAAAAATAAAAAATAGAAAAACATAGAAGAAATAATAATTGTTCATTAACCTCTTTACGACCCATGACATACTGGATACGTCATGATGACCTTTTACTTAAAGACCCATGACGTACGCAGTACATCATGGCGAAATCGCGGCCCGGGAGCCTCGGTGGCTGCGATCGATGTGCAAAAACTTTAGATTCGGGGAGGAGGGGACCTCTGCCTGACCTCAGGAGGGGTGGTGTCACCCCCCCGGACCTACGGAGGCTGTGATTGGCTGAGCGTCGTTCGTCAGCCAATCACAGCCACTGTGATATTTCAGCCATTGAAAATGGGTGAAACATTGAAACCCAGCCATGATCAGTGCAGCTATAGCACTGATCACTGGCTGGAGCTGGATAAACTTTGTTTCACCCGCCCCCAGCTCTGATTGGAGAGATCGGCCTTGTGACCAGTCTCTCCAATTACCTTGGATCTGGGGCTGGTGACCACTTCCCTCAGCTTCACTTCATCCGTGAAAGCTGAGGAGAGTGATCCCTGCAAGTGCCATTTGGTAAGTGCCCCCGATCTACCGCTGCCCCCAATCAGCTCCCAATCCACCGCTGCCCTCGCCGTCGAAGCAGCAGAAGTCACCGCCCCCGATCCACCGCCGCTACTGCCGCTGATCTGCCAGCACCCTCCTCCATTTACTGCCCCCCCTCCATCCGCCACCACTCTCCCCATCAGCCGCTGCCCCCTGCATCCACCACTGCTCTCCCCATCAGCTGCTGCCCCCTTCATACGCCACCGCTCTCCCCATCAGCCGCTGCCCCCATTCATACGCCACCACTGTCCCCATCAGCCGCTGCCTCCCTCCATCCGTCACCCAATACCCAGGATACCCAAGTTATATATATATTATGGATTATCGATGGCCAACGGCGGGGGGCTGCAAATTTGATGACTGCCGCGGGCAGCAAAAGCAGTTGCTACGGCACTGCTCCATTGGGAAATGACTTGAAAATTAGCACAAAATAAAAAAAGGTCCATATGTCTCAAATGATATCAGGGCTTTAAAAGCAAAAAATTCAACAATTGAACATCTGGCCACTTATGACCTGGAGATGAATATTCTTTAAGTAGAAGGATATCAGCTGCAAAAGCAAATAGTTTAAGAACTTATCTTAATACACCTAAAAGTATTAAAGGCTTTAGTTATTAACCTAAAGGGCACTTTATTTACACACAGCACACACAAAGCACCCACCCCGTCGGTTGTGCGTCACGGGCAAATTGCTGTCCGTGGTGCACAACATCGCTAGGAATGGTCAAACATACTTATCTGCCTAGCTACGTCACTGTGGCCGGCGAATCGCCTCCTTTCTAAAGGGGTGGTTCGTGCTGCGTCACAGCGACGTCACTATGCGGCCGCCCAATAGAAGCAGAGGGGCGGAGATGAGCGGGCCGAACATCCCGCCCATCTTCTTCCTTCCTCATTGCGGGCGGCCACAGGTACGATGATGTTCCTCGTTCCTGTGGTGTCACACATAGCGCGATGTGTGCTGCTGTAAGAACGATGAACAACGTGTGTCCTGCAACAGCAATGATATTCGGGAAAGGAACGACGTGTCAACGATCAATGATTAGGTAAGTAATTTTAATCGTTAACGGTTGTTCCTACGTTTCACACGCAATGACGTCGTTAACGAGGCTGGATGTGTGTCACGAATTCCGTGAACCCAACGACCACTCGTTAGCGATGTCGTTGCGTGTAAAGCCCGCTTAAGGTGAAGGTTTTGAATGAATTGCATAAACTACATAATAAATTGGCTTTTCAAAATATCTGAACTATGGAATTCTATTAACATGAGCCCAGGAGAATTATTAATGGCTGCAATTTCTGTTCTTATGCTAAATGTAACCCAGTTAAGGAATAAATAATGATATCTGGAGATTTTTTTCAGGAGCCAGATCATTAATAGTTCAGTAAAGATTTCGAAATGAGAATTAAAGATTAAAATAGACCTATAGGAGCTAGTTAGTGAAGGGCCTTTCTCTGGTTTTGAACGGTTTATTCCCAATACAGTTTTAGGTAATCAAAGGCATAAACATCTATAAAATAGTAAATGGAGCTGTTTCTCACCCTCTGTGGCTGTCTTTCTGTTGATGCTCTGGTTTTGTTGTTAGGCTGTTTTTTATATATATATATATATATATATATATATATATATATATATATATATATTTAAATTTAATTTATGACTTCCATTTTTGGCTTGGTACTAGTCTTTTCATACAGTTTGCGTTTTCTACTGCTGACCTGAGTGCCTGAATTTTTATATATTTATACATTATTATACTTGACAAAAGATCATAAATCAAAAATTAAAACAATACTTCCCATTGATGTGATTAAACTTGGATGAGTGTTTCATGAGTGTTACATGCGATTTTCTTTGTTTTTAGTATGGGACTTTATTCTTCTTCAGATGGTTGTTATTCTTTAGTAAACGGAATATGTCAGCAGGTTTTTGCTACCTTATCTGAGAGCAGCGTGAAGTAGGGAAAGAGGCCCTGAATCTAACCATGTATCAATTAGATCACTGGCTGCAGCTGTTCTGACACAATCTGAATTTTTAGGTTTAGTCATGTTGCAGAATGCAGAGGGCTGTCCCCGCCTGCACCAGGCTCCCTATAGAGATTGTGCATTGACAGTGAGGTGTCAATTACAGCAGAGGGTATGTCGGGCATCCACATGAGTTTCTAATTCTGTAATGATCAGGGTCTTGGTGTTTAAACAAAGATAACAAATAAAAAAAACATTAGACTGTGACAAAACAGGCAGCGCTGAACTTTCTGTGTTAACCCTTGCAGCATGCTGGCTTCAGGTTAGATAGCAAAACCTGTTGACAGATACCCTTTAATGACTAACATTGTTGCCTAAAGAGGACCTGTGACTTGCTCAAAAATATTGGATTGAATTTCCTGTAAAAATCCCTGAGCTTCCCTGGCTCTACTATTTTCTTGTCATGAACCCGGCTGTCAGTGTTTCCTGGAGCGTGGCCAGGGGAAGGCCCTCCTCCCCCCCCCCCGTGCCTTGTTCCTGGGATCACGGCGCCTTTTCATCACTTCCGTTCATGCGGTGCCAGTTATAATTCTGCTCTGCAGTGTGCCGCTCATCTCTGTAAGTTCTGATCCTGCCTCCCGCCCTGACTACATTTGTCCTCCCTGCGTCACGTCCTGTGTCTGCTCTCCCCCCTGCTGTCCTGACTGTGTACGTTCTCCCTGCCTCTCGTTCTGACTTTCTGTCCCCTCTGCTTTCCGTCCTGACTGCTTCCGTTCCTCTCTGACTCCCATCCTCCCTCCTTTTTTGTTCCGTCCTCCTGCACTCCCTTCTATTACCTGGTCTCCCAGCTCCCAACTTCATCTTGTCAATAAACTCTGTGTTTCCGCGCTCCCCGGGTCTTCGACGTTCTCTCTCAGCTGCCTGACTCGGCTCTCCCTAGACTCTGTCTCCGTCTAACCCTGGTACCTCGTCGACCTCCTGGTTCTGACTTCGGCTCGTACGACCAACCACTTCTTCCACTGGAGAGACTTGTGCCCTCTAGTGGAGGATTGCTGTCAGCACTCTCCTGGTGTTCCAGCTCCCCCTGCTGGTTCATTACATTTCTGTTTTGTACTGTGTCACTCTATTGCAGAGATAATCACATTTGTTACTTCTGGAGCGTACTATGTGAAATCCCAGTTTTACAGTCCAACTGGATATTTAATCACAGTCTTCTCTGGGACCCACACCTTCAACCCTCCCTACTTGACACCCTCAATCACATGTCTTCATTTCATCTACCAGTTTATTACTCTGACGCTGCCGAATTGTGATTGGTAGCATCTGGGGGGAATGAAAGCACAGAGAAAACTGTGAAGAAAGGCCAAATTGGAGTGCAAAGTAGAGATTTCACATACTATGCTTAGGTTAAATAAATTAGAATATCTCTCCAAACGGAGCTACGCTGCACAAATTAAAAAAAAATGACAAAATAAAGGGAGCTCTGGGATTTTTACAAGGTTATCGTGTTTCGCCAAAAAGAATCCCTAGCAGTATTTTTTGGCCTTTTTTGGACTAGGCTTGAAATATAAACCCTACTCCAAAAATAAGCCCTAGTTGCATACTCAAACTAACATTACCCGGAAATAGGGCTTGTGCAGCCCTATTTCAGGATACGTAACTTTTACTGTCCACTTGTGTTGCTCTTGTGCCGCCCCTGCAGCGGTCGAAGCAGGGGAGGACAGCATACTCACTCAGGCAGTGTTGGTAGTGATGTGACTGCAAAGCAGACTCTGACACAAAGGTAAACCTAGTCTCTGGGTGCCGCTGCCACTTCAGGGGAGCACGCCCGGGAGTCCGCTCTCTTTGGTATTGCTGATGATCTGTACCCTGCCTCCATGCACTGTATTTTAGTGTGCATTGTGACCCCTATGCTTGAAGCTGTCGGGTTCCCACTCCCCACTGTTACGTAGTGAAGCTGTGCTCTCAATGGCTGACACTTGGGATTTCAGTGGGCCGCATAAGCTGGAAAGCCCTATCCTCCTCTTTGTGTTGATGCCTTCGATCTCTGAGCTCTTGGGGAATGTCCATAAAGAAACTATCCTCCACAGGTTAATTATCAGGTTGCGTGAAGCTACTCCCTGATCTAGGGTCCAGTACCCCGCCGTGCTCGGTACCGGTTCGGTTACTAGGTACTCCGGGGCCTGCCGTTCCCCAAAACTAAGCCTGGCACCTTCTACAATAACCTGCGAACGGGTCTCCGACTCCTTCAGTCCCAGACCACCATCTGCGACCTAGCCAAAAGTCCCCAGGAAGCTCCAACTCCCAGTTCCTCACTCTTTGGGAGCTACTACCGAACTGACTAAGCTCTGCTCTCCACTTCCTCTCTCTGACTTCCTCCCTCCCACCAGTCTGCCTGACCCCTAGGTGAGAGGCCCTGTTTCAGCTAGACCACCTGTGGCGCCCTGGACAAGCCAGGGGCCACAGAGAACAACACCAACACACCCCACACTCCCAGCAGGCACACCGAAGTCAAAACACAAAACCCTTGTTGCCTTCCTCCAGGGGCTGATGTCCACACCAGGGGGTGGGCCAGGCGGTTGGTCCCGCACACCGAGGAGTTCACAGTCCTGGAGGCGGGAAAACAGGCAGATTAGTTTTTGGAGAGGAGTGAGGACAGTTGGTAGTGAAAGAGAGAGAGAAGAAAAGTGACAGCTAAGCAGCCTGAAGTGAGTCCGGGTGTGTGGCCTGGACGGAGCAGCAAGGTTGGCAGACGGTGGTGACCGTCTGCAGGAGTGACCGATTGGAGTCTACCGTAAGGACCGTGGATGGGCGGTGGCCCGGCGGTACCGGACCGGTACACAAAGAGAAGCCAGCACCATCTGGCAGGGGCTTACGGACCCCGGCAAGGCTAGGAGTCGCCGTGAATTTGCCAAATTCGTTAGTGAAGGGAACCTCCTGGGTTTCCCAACAGCCAAGTCCTGACAGAAGACAACAGTCCAACCAAGTGAGGGAGACACCGCCACCGCCAAGGCAACCGTTTCTCAGTGCCAGCGCCTGCGGGCAAAAGGGGCTCCTCCGGCCTATATCCAAGCTGGGGAGCGGGTTACCGGTGGGAACCCATTGGAACCATCTACCGTATCTAGGTGCAGGGAAAGGCAGTCACCATCAACCTGCCGGGAGCAGAAACCACCGCAGCCGTCAGTGGGACCGTCCATCCAGCCGTGTGTTTTACCGAGAACTGTGTCTTCATCATTGGCTGAGTGAGTACCACCGTGCCGTGCGGCACAGCGCTGCCCCTGCGGCCCTGCACCTCACCAGGCCCTGTAACCCGCCTGCCATCCATCCTTTCCCAATCACCGGGCCCCAGGACAACCAACCCCCTACCCACGGAGGGGAGGACTAACAACAAAGCTGCTCCCTGTTACCGCTCCCGGGATCCCCGTCCAGAGCAGCGGTGGTGTCACCAATATCACCATAACCGTGGGTGGCGTCACGGACAATAATCACAAACCCCCACAATCAAAAATCCCCTTTTCACTCACGGGCGAGGAACGCCGCTCGAGTCCCCGGGATCCGGCCCACCGCTCGAGCCACCACCGAGCAGCAGCAGCCGCAGCAGCAGCGGCAGCCGGTCCTGAGCAGTGGGAGAGCGCAGCGTCCCCTCCTCTGCCCGCGACACCACCCACTGGTGTGCCTGACAGGGTGTGGTGTGAGGTGTGACTAGGATTTGCATGCTGATGGAGCAATACCAAAAGTTAGGATCCTAGAACCATGGGAGGTTGAGCGCTGCACCAAAAGATAGAGTGCAGTACTCTGTGACACCCTGACTAGTTCAGGGGTGTCACACTCTAAGCCCAGGCTAATTAAGTTACATAGTTACATAGTTACTTAGGTTGAAAAAAGACCTAGGTCCATCTAGTTCAACCTTCCTCCACCAGTTCTACATTTAGTCACTAAGTCATTTATAACCAACAATGTTTTGTGTACTGAGGAAATCATCCAGCCCTTTTTTAAAAGCTGTTATAGTATCTGCCATTACTACCTCTTGTGGTAGTGTATTCCACAGTCTGACCGCTCTAACTGTAAAGAACCCTTTCCTATTTAGGTGTCGGAATCGCTTTTCTTCCACTCGCAGTGAGTGCCCCCTGGTCCTTAGTATTGTTTTCGGAAGAAATAAGTCATGTGCCAGTCCTTTATATTGACCACACATGTATTTATACATATAAATGAGATCTCCTCTGAGACGTCTTTTTTCTAAGCTAAACATATCTAACTTTTTCAACCTGCCATCATATGGGAGGCCTTCCATTCCTTGTAATAGTCTAGTTGCCCGCCTTTGAACTGACTCTAACTTCTGAATGTCCTTTTTAAAATGTGGAGCCCAAAACTGGATCCCGTATTCCAGATGTGGCCTTACAAGTGATTTATAGAGGGGTAACAATACGTTGGGATCACGGGATCTAATCTCTCTTTTTATACACCCTAAAATCTTGTTTGCTTTAGCAGCTGCTGCTTGACATTGAGTGCTGCTGCTCAGCTTATTTGTAATGAGAATACCCAAGTCCTTCTCCTGTTCTGTAGTCCCGAGTTTACTTCCATTTAATGTATACGCAGCTATAGGATTACTCCGTCCTAGGTGCATTACTTTACATTTATCAACATTAAATCTCATTTGCCAAGTATCTGCCCATTCTGACATCTTATACAGATCTTTTTGTAATATTGTACTATCCAGGTCAGTTTTTAATATCCTACATAGTTTGGTGTCATCGGCAAAGACTGACACTGTACTATCAATCCCATCCACAAGGTCATTAATAAAGAGAGTAAAAAGAATCGGTCCTAGCATAGATCCCTGCGGCACCCCACTGCTGACTATAGCCCATTTAGAGAATGTACCATTTATGACTACTCTTTGTTTCCTATCTTTTAGCCAATTCCTTACCCAGTTGCATATTGTGTCCCCTAGTCCTTGCTTCTGGAGCTTTAGTATAAGGCTATTATGTGGTACAGTATCAAATGCCTTTGCAAAGTCCAAATAAATCACATCAGCTGCATTACCAATATCCAGGTTTGAACTTACCCCCTCATAGAACCCCAACAGGTTGGTTAGACACGACTTATCTTTCATGAATCCATGCTGTTTGTCAGTTATCATATTATTTTCTGCAATATATTTTTGCATGTCATCCCTTAAAATGCCCTCAAAAACTTTGCATACTACTGATGTCAGGTTTACTGGACGGTAGTTGCCTGGATCTACCCTCTTACCTTTCTTAAATATCGGTACCACATCAGCAATCCTCCAATCCTGAGGCACCAACCCTGTTACAAGTGAGTCTAAAAAGATGAGATACAGCAGTCTGTCGATTACGGAGCTCAATTCCCTCAATATTCGCGGATGAATGCCATCTGGCCCTGGGGATTTGTCAATGTTTAATTTACTCAGACGTAGGCGTACTTCATCTTGTGTTAAATTAATTATATCGGGTGGTGGACTTTGATTTTTCACTTGTTGAATGATCCCTGGTACAGTCAGTTCCTTCGTGAATACAGATGAGAAATGCCTATTTAATATCTCAGTCTTTTGTTTGTCCTCTATAACTAACTTGTTATTATATTTTAAGGGTCCGATACTATCCTTTGTTTTCCTTTTGGCATTAATGTATTTATAAAAGATTTTGGGATTTATTTTAATGTCATTGGCGATTTTTGTTTCAGTAGCTAGTTTTGCTTGTTTGATTTCTTTTTTGCATTGCCTATTGATATCTTTATACTCCTGCAATGCTATTTCTGTATTCTCAGCCTTTAAGATTTTAAACGCCCTTTGTTTTTGTTTTATTATACTTTGTACAGTCTTATTTATCCATAGTGGTTTCTTTTTATTCCTGGACATTTTATTACCAGAGGGTATACGTTTTTTACAGGACTCTAGTAGTATATCCTTAAACTTACCCCATTTATGTTCGGTATCCCCAGTTACCATGACTTTGTCCCAATCTACACATTTAAGCTCTTCCCTTAATTTGTTGAAATCAGCTTTCCTAAAATTCCAGGTTTTAGCATTCCCCCTTTGAAATGTTCTATTGAATATTATGTCGAAGCTTACCATATTATGATCGCTGGTGCCCAAGTGCTCCCGGACCTGTAGATCTGAAATTGTATCCGGTCTATTTGACAGGACCAGATCTAGCAAATTATCTCCCCTGGTCGGTTCACCTACCATCTGAGAGAGGAAATGGTCTTGAATGGTAGATAAGAACTTACAGCTTTTAGCAGAACCAGAAGATTCTATGTCCCACTGTATGTCTGGATAGTTGAAATCCCACATAATAAGAACCCGATTATTATTATTAGCTGCCTTTTCAATTTGTTCCAGCATTTCACCCTCTATTTGTTCAGGTATGTTAGGAGGCTTATAGGAAACTCCAATTAGCATTTTTCCATTATTCCCCTCCCCATGTACATTTACCCATACTGACTCTACATTGTTGCTGTTCCCCTCAATGTCATCATACAACACAGGTTTTAGGTTAGATTTGATAAATATACACACCCCACCACCTTTTTGGCCTTTCCTCTCCTTCCTAAATGTACTATAACCCTGTATGTTTGTCACCCAGTCATGGCTTTCATCCAGCCAGGTTTCCGTAATGCCCACCACATCATAATCCATGGTTGACATAAGAGTCTCCAATTCATTCATTTTGTTTGCAAGACTTCTTGCATTTGCCAGTAGACATTTAATCCTATTAACACCTTTATTACTCCTAGCCTCCCTACTGTCCTTGTATGTCCCATCCCCCCCTAATCCTTCATTGACCCCTACCGTCTCCCTGTCTCTATCTGCTCTATCTATCCCCTTATTTGCTCCACTACCCTCCCTCCCCCCCGATCCTAGTTTAAAAGCTCCTCCATCCGTCTGACCATTTTCTCCCCCAGCACAGCTGCACCTTCCCCATTGAGGTGCAGCCCGTCCCTACCGTAGAGCCTGTAGCCGACTGAGAAGTCGGCCCAGTTCTCCATGAACCCGAACCCTTCCTTCCTGCACCAATTTCTAAGCCACATATTTATCTCCCTAAGCTCCCGCTGTCTTTCTAGTGACGCTCGTGGCACCGGTAGTATTTCTGAAAACACCACCTTGGAGGTCCTGGACTTCAGCTTCTCTCCTAGTTCCCTGTAATCATTTTTAAGGACCTTCCACCTGCCTCTAACTTTGTCATTAGTACCAATGTGCACCATGACCGCTGGGTTTTCCCCAGCCCCACCCAGCAATCTGTCTATCCGATCCACAATATGCCGAACCCGAGCACCCGGCAGACAACACACTGTTCGGCATTCACGGTCTCGGCGACAGATGACCCTGTCTGTCCGCCTAATTATAGAGTCCCCTACCACCAACATCTGTCTGGGCTTTGCTGCACTCCTATTTCCCTCCTTCCTACAGCAGTTGTTTTCCTGGTTGCTAGGAGCAACATCCTGCTGTAGTGACCCTAGTCCAGGCCCTTCATTCCTAATATCAGCCAAACAGGCATATTTACTAGGTTGTGCCAGGTCAGGACTAGGCTCCCTGACACTTTTCCCCCTACCTCTTCTTCTAACTGTTACCCAGCTACCTACCTCTGGGTCCTGATCTTCCCCACTTCCACCCTCCTCCATATCACTGGCCCCAGCCAGTGAAAGCTCAGTGAGCTCTAAACTCCTCTCCAGGTTTGCAATGCCCCTTAGTGTTGCAAGCTGCTTATTTAGATCAGTTACCTTGGCTTCCAAATACGCAACATGCTTGCATCGAGTGCAGATATAGTCACCCTCGAACGGCTGCTCAAGGCATGCATACATCTGACAAGATACACACCTGGTAGCATTGTCCATGGAGCACCTATCAAATGGGGATCAACAGTAAAGTAGAAAGTGAATGAATATTCAGCCATTTCCCCACCTAAAATCCTGTCCACTGCTCGGAGTCCTGCACGGGCACCCGCACTCTGTCTGCTATATTACCGGTACTGCGCTAAAAACCACAACTCCCTTTTTTAGCGCAGCATCAAACCCGTTTTTCTCATACATCTTGTGATCTACTTTCCCATCGGGGCTGCAGCTGACCACCATATGCACTTTCTGCCTAAATGCTCGCAGAGGAGTTGTGCCTGTCACAACGGAAACAGGTGAGTACCTGTCTCTTTACATTTTAATCTCTTGTCCACCAGATAAGACCCTATTTTGCGCTTTCTTCCTCCACAGTTTTTTCCTGATATTACCGGTACTGTTAGCCCAAGGATCGCATCGCAATCATCGGCGACTCTCCTCAGCTGAGAGTGACAGGGTGTATGTCTATGTAGCTATTACAGTCAGCTTAGGAAAGGCACTGATGATTGAAATGCGATTTTGAGACTAGCAGTAATGATAATACAGTAGTCAGAGTGTGGGTGCCTGTACAGGAGCGGTGGGCCGGATTACGGGAGAGGAGGCTGAATATTCATTCACTTAATTAGCCATGCACTTACTCAACGCAATCATCTGTGGCACTTGTGATCTGAGAGTGACAGCGTGATGTCTAATCATTTGTCACACTCAGCTCAGGAGAGCCATCGAGGTCTGCGATGTAATCCTGGTACAGTGATACATTACAGCAGGCCTAGACTATATGGGACTATGCAGGATTCATAGTGGTGGGCAAGATACTGAGTGGAGAAGAAGGTGAATATTCATTCACGTAATTAACCGGCACCTGCTCATCGCAATCATCGGTGGCGGCACTCTTGATATGAGAAGGACAGCCTGTATTTATATGCAGCTGTCAGTGTCAGCTCAGGAGAGATAAGATTGTGGGGCAATCCTTGGGCACTGATACAGAAGGCACCCCCTGAAAATAAGCCCTAGCACATATTTTACATCGGAAGAGAATATAACTACATGTCTTATTTTCGGGGAAACATGGTATATAACTGAATATTTTGAGCAAGTTACAGGTCCTGTTTAAAAGAGGAACTGTATATTTAAAGAATATCCCTTGCTTATCTACACTTTCTTTATCAGGAAGGTTACGCAAATAATGTATGTTATAATAGATATTTGATTTCCTTGTTCAGTTAGGTATTTCTCTGCCGTCTACTATGTTTATTGAAGCTAGATATATGGGGAAAAAAAACATCAATATATGATATTTTTGTAATGGGTAACATAAGCTACAACGTCGTTTTAAATTGCCTCATGATAAATCTGCTTGCTGAATTCTCATGCGATCCCCAAGCACAGCAAACACACAATCTTAAGGGGGCTTTACACGGTAGCGATATCGCTAGCAATTTGTAGCAATAGCGAGCGTGTAAGTACCCGTCCCCGTCGTGCATGCGATTGTTTGTGATCGCTGCCGTAGCGAACATTATCGCTACGGCAGCGTCACACATATTTACCTGGTCGGCGGCGTTGCTGTGACTGCCGAACAATCCCTCCTTCAAGGGGGAGGGATGTTCGGCATCAGAGCGACGTCACCGCAACGTCACTAAGCGGCTGGCCGATCAAAGCGGAGGGGCGGAGATGAGCAGGACGTAACATCCCGCCCACCTCCTTCCTTCCTCATTGTGGCCGGCGGCAGGTAAGGAGATGTTCCTCACTCCTGCGGTGTCACACATAGCGATATGTGCTGCCGCATGAGCGATGAACCACCTGGATAAACAACCCTTACCGATTTTTGAGTTAGGGACGACCTCTCCATGGTGAACGATTTTCACCATTTTTGAGGTCGCTTAAGGTCGCTGGTCAGTGTCACACGCTGCGATATCGTTAATGACGCCGGATGTGCGTCACTAACAACGTGACCCCGACGACAAAACATTAACGATATCGTAGCGTGTAAAGCCCCCTTTAGGCTGCATTCACATGTTGCAGCCGTGTTTATTGTGTTACTGCAATCAGAATAAAAATGCATTGATTTGTTGTGATTTTCCAAAACCAAACTAGAAACATTGAGGTTTTATCTTGATTACACAGAAAAATCCTGCAACGTGTACACAGTCTAAAGGGTGCTTTACACAAGACGATCTATTGTGCGATAGATCGTCGGGGTCATGGTTTTTGTGACGCACATCCGGCGTCGCTTGCGAGGTCGGCCTGTGTGACACCTCCTAGCGACGCAATATCGCTCACAAATCGTGAGTCGTGTACTCGTCGCTAGGTTTCATAAAATCGTTTACGAAACATGGCGCCGGTTGTTCATCGTTCCCGTGGCAGCACACGTCGCTCCGTGTGACACCACGGGTACGATGAACATCGCTTACCTGCGTCCCGTGGCTCCAGCCGGCTATGTGGACGGAAGGAGGTGGGCGGGATGTTTACATCCCGCTCATCTCCGCCCCTCCACTTCTATTGGCCGGCCGCCGCGTGACGTCGCTGGGACGCCGAACATCCCTCCCACTTCAGGAAGTGGATGTTCACCGCCCTCAGCGACGTCGCCCGGGAGGTAAGTACGTGTGACGGGGGGTTAACGAGTTTGTGCGCCATGGGCAATCAATTGCCCGTGACACACAAACGATGGGGGCGGGTACGATCGATCGTGAAATCGCACAATCGGTCATCCCGTGTAAAGCAGGCTTAAGGCCATGTGCGCACGTTGCGTTCAGTAACTTGCAGAAATGAACGCATCCTCTGGTAGAATTTGTCATTGTCAAATTTGGTTTTGATCACATAAACGCAGGAAATACGCAAGCGTTTTTATAGCGTTTTTGCAGCATTTTGACCGCGTTTTACATGCATTTTCAGTGCTTAAAATGAGATGCGTTTTCAATACAAATACACAACTAAATAAAGTTTGAACATTCAAACAGTAGGAAAAAAATGAAAAGAAAAAAAATAAAATAATAATATAATAATATAATAATAATATAATAATAATAATAAAAAAATAATAATCAAACACAATAATGATAATTTTCTAAAATTATTAATGAGATTTAATAATTCTGTTCAAAATAAAGTAAAAGTATTGTTTGACTCATTTGTTAAAGTCGGAATGGATGTGAGGGCAAATGGAAACCTCTTGACCTCACTATAATGCCAAAAACGCATGCTTTGATTTTGACAAAAAAGCATGCGTTTAGCATCAAAAAAGCAAGTAAAACGCTAGAATTTTCTTTTATGATGCGTTTTTATAATTCTCATTGACTCTAATGTTAGCAAAACGCTGCCAAAATGGCAAAAACAATTGACATGTTGCTTCTTCAAACGCAGAGATTTTGACAAATTTTTAACACCGAAACCGCAGCGTTTTTAAAAGCATTGTGCGCACAAGAAATCCCAATTTTCCATAGACTTTGCCTGGAACTCAAAATGCATGCAATTTGGCATTAAAACGATCCAGCTCAAAACGCCGCGGAAATGCATGAATAAACGCAACGTGCGCACATGGCCTTAAGGGACAGACATGGCCTAAATGCTATTGATTCACTGAATTAATCCAAGTAAATGAATCAGTTGCTTCACTGTAGCATGATGCATCTCATTGCAGTACAGCCTTACTTTATAGAAAAATCATTTTTCAGGGTTTTTTTTGTCATAGGTTTTGGTGGTGGCCTGCTCTGTATATTAGGGGAACTTTGCACACTACGACATCGCAAGCCGATGCTTGCGATGCCGAGCACGATAGTCCCCGCCCCCGTCGCAGCTGCGATATCTTGTGATAGCTGACGTAGCGAACATTATCGCTACGCCAGCTTCACATGCACATACCTGCCCTGCGATGTCGCTCTGGCTGACGACCCGCCTCCTTCCTAAGGGAGCGGGTCATGCGGCGTCATAGGGACGTCACACGGCAGGCGGCCAATAGAAGCGGAGGGGCGGAGATGAGCGGGACGTAATCATCCCGCCCACCTCCGTCCTTCCGCATAGGCGGCGTGAGCCGCGGTGACATAGGTAAGCTGATGTTCCTCCCCATCCTGGTATACCTATCCATAATCTTTGTATATGCTGTATGTTCATAATCCTGGTATATATTTTTCCCATCCTGGTATATACAGTGGGTACGGAAAGTATTCAGACCCCTTTAAATTTGTCACTCTTTATTTCATTGCAGCCATTTGGTAAATTCAAAAAAGTTTATTTTTTTCTCTGCACCCCATCTTCACAGAAAAAAAACAGAAATGTAGACCTTTTTGCAAATTTTTTTAAACAAAAAAACCCTGAAATATTACAGTCATAAGTATTCAGACCCTTTGCTCAGTATTGAGTAGCAGCACCCTTTTGAGCTAGTACAGCCATAAGTCTTCTTGGGATCCTGGATTTGGGGATTATCTGCCATTCTTCCTTGCAGATCCTCTCCAGCTCTGTCCGATTGGATGGTAAACATTGGTGTACAGACATTTTCAGGTCTCTCCAGAGATGCTCCATTGGGTTTAGCTCAGGGCTCTGGCTGGGCCAGTCAAGAATGGTCACAGAGTTGTTCTGAAGCAACTCCTTTGTTATTTTAGCTGTGTGATTAGGGTCATTGTCTTGTTGGAAGGTGAACCTTCGGCCAAGTCTGAGTTCCAGAGCACTCTGGAAGATGTTTTCTTCCAGGATATCTCTGTACTTGGTCTCATTTATCTTCCCTTCAATTGCAACCAGTCGTCCTATCCCTGCAGCTGAAAAACACACCCATAGCATGATGCTGCCACCACCACCATGTTTCACTGTTGGGATTGTATTGGGCAGGTGATGAGCAGTGCCTGGTTTTCTCCACACATACCGCTTCGAATTATCACCAAAAAGTTCTAACCTGGTCTAATCAGACCAGAGAATCTTATTTCTCATAGTCTGGGAGCCGTTCATGTGTTTTTTTGCAAACTCTATGCGGGCTTTCATATGTCTTGCACTGAGGAGAGGCTTCCGTCGGGCCACTCTGCCATAAAGGCCTGACTGGTAGAGAGCTGCAGTGATAGTTGAATTTGTGGAACTTTCTCCCATCTCCCTACTGCATCTCTGGAGCTCAGCCACAGTAATCTTGGGGTTCTTCTTTACCTCTCTCACCAAGGCTCTTCTTCCATGATTGCTCAGTTTGGCTGGACAGCCAGGTCTAAGAAGAGTTCTGGTAGTCCCAAACTTTTTCCATTTAAGGATTATGAAGGCTACTGTGCTCTTAGAAACCTTTAGTACTGCAGAAATTCTTTTGTAACCTTGGCCAGATCTGTGCCTTGCCAAAATTCTGTCTTTGAGCTCTTTGGGCGGTTGCTTTGACCTCATGATTCTCATTTGATCTGACATGCACTGTGAGCTGTGAGGTCTTATGTAGATAGGTGTGTGACTTTTCCAAATCAAGTCCTATCAGTTTAATTAAACACAGCTGGACTCCAATGAAGGAATAGAACGATCTCAAGGAGGATCACAGAAATGGACAGCATGTGGCATAAATATGAGTGTCTGAGCAAAGGTTCTGAATACTTAAGACCATGTGATATTTGGTTTTCTTGTTTAATAAATTGGCAAAAATGTCTACATTTCTGTTTTGTTGGTGTGCAGAGTGTACCTTAATGAGAAAAAAATGAACTTTTTTGAATTTACCAAATGGCTGCAATGAAACAAAGAGTGAAAAATTTAAAGGGGTCTGAATACTTTCCATACCCACTGTATATACCAGGATGGGAAAAATATATACCAGGATTATGAACATACAGCATATACCAAGATTATGGATAGGTATACCAGGATGGGGAACATTAATACAGAATTGGGAAACATTCCCCCCATTACAGTGTCAACAGCAGATCCCCCCCACCCCTCCATAACAGTGCGCTACTGTGGGGCCCCGAGGCTCGGTGTCGGTGCAGCGGTGCATTGCCTTCAGGGACTCCACGCGGCTGGATCTCGTCACAGGTAGGAAATCCTCTATTTTGATTGTCGTGACGCCACTCTCAGAATTGCGGTCAGTGGGGACCGCCACTGCAGGTTAGGGGTGCCTGGGGCTGATAGTAGGTGCAGTCAGTTGTAATAGCCTCCTGAGAGTGAGGCATGCCCCAGGGTCCCGTGTAGGTGTGTGGAACTACAAGTCGCAGAATGACTCACACTCACAAGCAGGATGTCTTTCAGGGATTTTACTCACTGATGGTGGCAGGGTGAGTAACCCGGGCGTAGCTGGGATGAACCAGGCTGGAACCAGGTGTCCTTCAGGCTGACTTATGAGGGTGGCTACCAACTCGCCTTCCTTAGCCCGTTGTGTTTTGGGGTAACCCCTGCTTGAAGCCCTGCTGGGGTCGCCCAGGGAAGTTGCTGGTGCCTCTCTCCCCTTCTTTTTGGCCCGTTTGCTTGTAGCCTGGACCAGGTCACTCCGGCTGCTTGCCTCCTGTGAGCTATGGGCCCTCACTTTGGCTACGTGGCTGCGGACTCTGTGGTGTTGTCTTGGGGGTGTAAAGTGCCCCCTCATGCAGGTTTGGCAAAGGACAGGTGGATCTATCCCTGCACTGGGACCTGTTACCCGTTTGGGCCTGGTATCTCCCTGACAGTCTCCTTACTTTCCACTCCGTTGCTCTCTCTTTAGCTGTGTGTGGATTTCGGGCAGCACTACCAGGTGACCGTTCTCCCCCGTCGGTAGTCACTGCGCGTACGTTGTCAGAATTGTGTAGAGCTACAGGGTCTGCTTCTGCCCTCCCTGAACTTCACCACTCAACTGTCTTCGGCTCACTCTTCCCTCCTCTCCTGTTCTTGCCTACGTCACCTAGCAACCAGGCTCTCTACCACACCCCTCGAGTGGAGATGAAGGCTTCGCCCCCTCCTGGGATCCCCAGGGGTCCTCTCAAAGGTATATGTGTGAGACCTGATCACTATGCGCCTGTGTAGTCACACCTCGGTCAGCCTTCTGGATTACCTGTTTTGTACTGTCCCCAGCATGGGTGCAGTACTCAGTGGTGCCTGACCAGGTCAGGGGCGCCACATTCCCCCTTAGTTATCACCAGCACGTCCTCGGGCTGCAAGACAACATTTTAAAATGCGTAAAACAGTAAAACATGGTAAAACGTTTTAAAACCATCAGGTACCATACATCACCACCCTCCACCCACAAGTCCGTTAACCCACCCTAAACCCTCTCAGGCGGCAGGTCACCGGTTTCTTTTGGTAACCAGGTCTGGGCCATCAGCTTCCCCAGACCTTTCTTCCCATCTGCCTCTCCCGTTGGCCGCGCCTTCAGCCACTTCTGGCAGGATGTAGAGGCGGCTTTCATGGTCTGGTGGTTTCAGGGTATACCTGGCCTGGTGGAGCCGCGCCTTCAGCCACTTCTGGCAGGATGTAGAGGCGGCCTCCACAGTTGGTGCTGACCAGGTACCCTCTTTGTGGTGGAGAGCCAGGCCCCATAAACAGGCGTGCTCCCTGGTAGTGGTTGTACCTCTGGGGTAACTATAAACACTGCGAGAGTTTGTGGCTATAGACAGTTCATAGCCTATGGTCCATACACGAGGTGCAAAAGGATTTTCTCACATCAGTTCATGTGGGCACATTTCTTAAACTTTTCTATAACGTTGCAAACTTCAAACTTTAACTTGCTGTACTTTCGTATTTAACTTTACTTTTGTTTACCAGGGCTCTTGCCTATTGGGCTTTGGCACCTGTCGTCATCATCTGTTGTAGAGATAGCAGGATCTCTGTAGGGGTTCCTGGTACATGGTATGACATCCAGTGCGTACCACCCTCTTTCTCCTTGATGTTTTGTGAACTCGACCAAATCTCCCTTCCGTAGGTCTCTTCCTGGGTGTCCTCTGGGCAAATGGGCTCTAACGTCTCTCCTGCTTACAAATATGCCCTCCTTTACACCAGATGCTACTATAAAGCCATATCCAGACCTTAGACTGAAGTCTTCTACAACTCCTCGACAAAGTGGGCCTCTGACCTGCGATTTGGCCCTTCTCAAGGACCGCTTTTCCTCTAAGTCTCTGGCCGTGACCTCGTCCTTCTCCTCGGGAGACTGCTGTGCAGGTGGATCCCTTGTCCTGCTGCGGCGCCGTGTCCTGCGGGCTGGGTCCTGCCTGGCTGCCACCTCACCGCTTGCAGGCTCCCAGGTGAGGTATCTGGACAAATCTTCCTCAGCGGAGGATGTCGGGTCCTCTTCATCCCAGCGGGAGTACGGCAGCATCTCTGGCTCTTGGACTGGTGCTGCATCCACTGCTGATGGCTCTGGGGTCAGCTTCTCAGCTTCCTGGCCTCCCCTCCCCCTTAGTTCTTCTGGGCACTCCTCTTGTGGCAGCGCTAGGGATGGATTTTCATCAGCAGGCCAGGGCGGGGGACCCTTTGGCATAAATGTTGCAGGAGTCTTCCTGTGAGTATGCGGAGGGAGCAGATACCGGTCCACCATCTCCTTTGGGAAGTGGGCCTCTAGATCAGTCTTCAGCTTCCAGTATTCGGGGTCCTCCCCCAGCAGGGACTTCCTAGCAGGGACTTCCTTGGGCTGGGGAGCGGTGTCTGCTCTGGCCTTGCAGGCCGGGGTAAATAATTGTACAGTCTTGTCTTGGCGGGCCGAGCCTGGCGTGGCAGCGGCCTGGTCTTGGCGGGCCGAGCCTGGCGTGGCAGCGGCCTGGTCTTGGCGGGCCGAGCAGGGCATCGCTGCGGCGGCCTGGATTGGCGTCGCAGCTGCGATGGAATCTGTGCGGGCCGGGCTGGGCGCTTCTGCGGCCTGGATTGGCGTCGCAGCTGCGATGGGATCTGTGCGGGCCGGGCTGGGCGCTTCTGCGGCCTGGATTGGCGTCGCAGCTGCGATGGAATCTGTGCGGGCCGGGCTGGGTGCTTCTGCGGCCTGGATTGGCGTCGCAGCTGCGATGGGATCTGTGCGGGCCGCACCTGCGGCGTGGAGGAGGGTCGCGGTGGCAGCCGGATCTTTGTGGGCCGGGCTGGGCATCGTTGCGGCGGCCTGGGCTCGGCGGGCCGCACCTGGCGTGGCTGCGGCCTGATTCAGCGTCGCCGCGCCGGGCATCTCTCCAGGGACCGCAGGCATGGCAGCAGGGGTCGGGGCACTCGCGCTGACAGGGGCAACACAGGACTCACCCATCGGTAACATCATCGGGGTCTGAGTCGTCGCCGCTCGGTCTGGCACTCGTCGTGCGGTTCCCCTCTCATAGGCCTGAACCGCTGCAGCCATCTCCAGAAGCTCCGTACGTCCCTCGCTGATCTGCCATACGACCCTGGCCTCCAGTTGGTCGCAAAACTGGGCAAGTTCCCGATACCACCAGGCAGCGGAGCCTGGTTCTGGGTCTCTGCGTTCAGACGCCATTTCCTCTGCGTCTCCTTCTTCTAGTAGCAGGCTTCTGGCTCCCTTTCTTTCCCGACGTCTCTGAACGCCTCCGCTCTCAACACTCGCGAGGCCATGACCCTTCAGGGGATCTCTGGGTAGCCACACCTCTTCGTGGGCGGTAACTTCTCCCAGCGCGGGCTGCTGTTGTTTTCCAGCGCGCTTTTCATGGTGGCAATATGGCGGCGCTTCCAATTTTCCAAGCGGACCGCCCAGGCACATGGTCACCTGTCTGAACAGGTCTAGTCCTTATCCTGTTCGTGACGCCAGATGTGTGGGGCCCCGAGGTTCGGTGTCGGTGCAGCGGTGCATTACCTTCAGGGACTCCACGCGGCTGGATCTCGTCACAGGTAGGAAATCCTCTATTTTGATTGTCGTGACGCCACTCTCAGAATTGCGGTCAGTGGAGACCGCCACTGCAGGTTAGGGGTGCCTGGGGCTGATAGTAGGTGCAGTCAGTTGTAATAGCCTCCTGAGAGTGAGGCATGCCCCAGGGTCCCGTGTAGGTGTGTGGAACTACAAGTCGCAGAATGACTCACACTCACAAGCAGGATGTCTTTCAGGGATTTTACTCACTGATGGTGGCAGGGTGAGTAACCCGGGCGTAGCTGGGATGAACCAGGCTGGAACCAGGTGTCCTTCAGGCTGACTTATGAGGGTGGCTACCAACTCGCCTTCCTTAGCCCGTTGTGTTTTGGGGTAACCCCTGCTTGAATCCCTGCTGGGGTCGCCCAGGGAAGTTGCTGGTGTCTCTCTCCCCTTCTTTTTGGCCCGTTTGCTTGTAGCCTGGACCAGGTCACTCCGGCTGCTTGCCTCCTGTGAGCTATGGGCCCTCACTTTGGCTACGTGGCTGCGGACTCTGTGGTGTTGTCTTGGGGGTGTAAAGTGCCCCCTCATGCAGGTTTGGCAAAGGACAGGTGGATCTATCCCTGCACTGGGACCTGTTACCCGTTTGGGCCTGGTATCTCCCTGACAGTCTCCTTACTTTCCACTCCGTTGCTCTCTCTTTAGCTGTGTGTGGATTTCGGGCAGCACTACCAGGTGACCGTTCTCCCCCGTCGGTAGTCACTGCGCGTACGTTGTCAGAATTGTGTAGAGCTACAGGGTCTGCTTCTGCCCTCCCTGAACTTCACCACTCAACTGTCTTCGGCTCACTCTTCCCTCCTCTCCTGTTCTTGCCTACGTCACCTAGCAACCAGGCTCTCTACCACACCCCTCGAGTGGAGATGGAGGCTTCGCCCCCTCCTGGGATCCCCAGGGGTCCTCTCAAAGGTATATGTGTGAGACCTGATCACTATGCGCCTGTGTAGTCACACCTCGGTCAGCCTTCTGGATTACCTGTTTTGTACTGTCCCCAGCATGGGTGCAGTACTCAGTGGTGCCTGACCAGGTCAGGGGCGCCACACTATGACCACATCTTTTTGCTTCAATTTGTTTTTCTTCCTATTTGGACTTCTAAAACGTATGTGTGTCTTATGGACCATAAGATGCAAGTGATTTATTCCTCAGGCCGAATACAGCTGAGAAAAAAAAAAATCGCAGATCTGCTCTGCCTCATTGAACAACTTGGATCCAATTACAATACGACTTTTTCTCGCATTGCACTCATCTGAGGTATATGGTAGTGTGAGCAAACCCTTACTTTGCGTGACATCCAGGCTTTTATACATTTACTATAATTTATAGAGAAGCCAGAAAACTAATATCTTTTATTTCTATGTGAGAATTAATAAATCTATTGATACGACACCAATTCTGATACTAATGGGGTTGTCCCATGAACAAAGTACAATGTAATTAATAGATCTTGAAATACTGAAGTTTCCTAATTGAGGCTATGTGCGCACTACAAAATGACTTTTTCTTAAGGAAAAACCGGACCTTGTGAAAGAATCCTGCACATGCGGTAAATAACCACAACGAAATCCGCGTGCGGTTTTGCCGCGTTTTGGTGCGGATTTGGTGCGGAATTTCTGTGGTTTTGCCGCAGGTTGGTCCCTGCGATTTTTTTAACCGATAATTAATGGCAAAACTGCAGGGACCTACAGAAAAGAAGTGACATGCACATTAATTCCGCAACAGAAATTCCGCGGGTAAGTCCGCAGGGACAAAAAAACGCAGTGTGCGCCCAGCTTTTTTGATCCCCATAGATTTTGCTGGAGAAGGACTGCAGAATTGTTATAAACATTTTCTGCAGCATTTCTGCAGCGAAATCCGTGGCAATTGCACTGGTAAATACACAGCGTGCGTACATAGCCTGAATGTGTTAAAAAAATCTTCATGTGCTAAGATAATCTTCATTATGTGTCCCTGCTATTTACTGTGTAATGGCTGTGTCTGACCATGCAGAGTTGCTCCAGTTCATGGTCAGCACATATCTCAGCTCATGGCCAGAGGGGGAAGGATAAGTCACTTATGATAAGTGAGTATACAGATGAAACAGCAGGGTCTTGGAAGCTGCTGCTTTCTGAGGTAACACATTTCTCTACCCTTTTTATCACAGGAGTGAGTGTTTCTGCTTCGTCACCAGTTTTGTGAGCTCGTCAAAAGACAACTCAATGGCATAAAAGCTCAGTGGCCTCTGGATCTCCTACATCACTGACTTGATTAGACTTGAAACAGCAGCTAGACCCTTCGGTTTTGTCAATATACTCACTTATCATAAGTGACGTACTTCATCCCATGGCCAGAAGCTGAGGTATGTGCTGACAATGAACAGAAGCTCAGCACAGTCAGACACGGCCATTACACAGTACATAACAGACCACATTTGTAAGATTATTTCAGTACAGCAACATTTTTTTTTTAACACATCCAGTTTTGGAAATTATTATTATTCCAAGATCTATTGATTAAAATGTTCTTTGTTCGTGGGAAAATCCCTTTAATGATTTTAAGGTACTAATTTTAACACAAGTTATATTATTTCATGTTTTATATCATTTTTTCCCTTTACATAGGAATGGCTTTTCACAGCTTCCTCTTGGAACCAATAAGCTGCCATGCTTGGAATAAAGATAGAACTCGTAAGTTCTGAAATTATCATAATATACTAAATAAAGAATTAGCTTTATAGAACCTGGGCCAAAGAACTGGAAAATACCTGCATATACTGACCATCTATAGGTAGTAAAGTGAGTTTTCTGTATCTGGCAATACATTTCTTCATTTGGCCATCAGATGTTTCACCATGTATAAAGCTTTGTCAACTGACACCTATAAGTTCAGTATTTTATTTGCTAACTGAGCTAGATGGCTAAACTTCAAAAATAGAAGAATTTAGATACAAAGCTGCAGAATTTCATTATTCATTTTATTAACCTGACATCTTGCTGCATTTTTTTATTTGATAAGTAAAAAAGCAATAAAGTTGGTTATGTGCTACTGCCCTGATTCCAGTAATGAATCAGCACTTTCAGGATCATAAATCCATTAACTTCTATTCAGAAAGTGGAATGTTATGCAGAGCTGATTGTAGAGTGGCGTGGGGCCATAGTCGTGAGCGAGGGATTAACTCTGGACACCTCGGCATACTACATGAAGAACAGTATTTTACTCAATGCTTCATCTCCATTGATAACTCTATACACCAGAGAACAGGCACATTTCTTCCAGTATATTTCAAGTCTACAAAGCATATTCATACTTATTCCCAGTTCATGTTGGGTTGTTTCCGATGTTACTGGTCCTATGCGCCCACATGTTTCCGTATCTACCTCGTAGAGGATGGGGTAAGGGAGTACTGCCTGAAAAAAGCCTTGCGCTTTCACATGCTTGGGAAGGCTCTGCACGGGAAAGCCAACTACGCTAACGTACAAGTCTCTCTGTGCCTGTTACCTTTGAGGTTTGGACCTTACCGCTAGAGTCCCGTACTTTTGACCCTTCTGCCTAGAGCCACTTTCTTAGAAAGCTAGGCTCTAGCCTAAGCGTTGTCTCATGTTCGGTGTCTCTGTCAGCACTTCAGGATCACGCTATTTAAAGTACAGTGTCCTATCTCCTTTTATTTCCTGCTACAGATCACCCACTGCATGCAGCCTCGACAACCTACAGACTCTACATCCGACTCTGTCACACACTGAGTCTTCACTAACTTTCTAGAAGAAACCATATCTTTCCCTATCAGCTAACCCCTCCCATTGTAGGTTATTCCCAATACTTAACTGCCTCTGACCCTGCTCACTGTTTGCTGCTGGGCAGAACTCATCCCCCTAACAGGACAGTGCACTATATCATACATAAAAACACTGTAACAGGTTAAATTACTACACATTATATAGGAACACTTTAAAATATATCATACTACCATCACAATTCACATATAATAGTTATAAAAGATGAAGAACACAATTCAGATGTCAATACATGACTATACAACAATGCAATTGGTGTCTTTAGGGAAAGGAATGGGATAGCAACAGTCCTCCATACATTATCACATAGTCAATCTTTAGTATAAGCAAGGCATAGTAAAGTGGACTGCTGGGCTGATAAACTGGCGCCACTCAACTGTAAAGAAAGTTGATAGACACTCTTTTATTTTAATTTACATGTAACAATGCTCTGGAGAAGGCTTTGTACGAAAGACGTTTTCCCTTCTGTCATAGACTTTATATCACTGTCAGCACCTAATCCTAGATGATCATTTTTAAGACCACAAAAAAGATGCACTCAAATATGAAAATGTATAATTGGTGGACGAAGGTTGAACTAGATGGACCCAGGTCCTTTTTCAACCTATGTAACTATGAAGTGTTTTCTCATTTGATCCCGGGGCCTTTTACAATTTAGAAGCTCATATATCTCTTGACCAATAATGTCTAATAGTTGAAAACCGTAGCAAGTGGATTCCTATAATAAAAGCTTCTTCATTTACAGGGAATCTGTCATATAAAGAAACGTTATTCACGTGCAGATATGGGGTTAATCTACAGTTTAATAGCATTTGAACACTATGCGGCTATCAAATTGAGAGACCTGCTGCTGGGAGGAAATTAACTTTAATTCTCTTGGCAGCCTCGGGTTTTCAGTCATAGGGGTGAGCATCAACTGCAACCACCCTCCCCGTCACTGACTGACAGCCGTCTATGTACTAATGCAATATTGAGCAGGCTGTCAGTCAGTGCCGTGGTCGTGGTTACAGCTGCCGCTCACTAGTCACTGAACGGTGACTGAAACCCCTATGACTGAAAGCCAGAAGCTGCTGGGAGGATTAAAGTTAATTTCCTTCCAGCAGTAGTATTCTTAGTGCGGCTACTGCATGGTGTTAGAATGCTATTAACCTGCAGATTAACCCCATATCTGCAACAGTGGTTTTCTACCTGACTGATTGCCTTTAAGTATGGAGAACATATTTTCCATTCTAAAAACTGGCACCTAATGGAACTTAAACAGACCCCATAATGATTAATGGGGTCACTCTGCTTCTAGCTGTATCACTTATGTAGTGGATCTGTTTGGGGCATTTGTCCGTTCTTAAAACTGAATAGAAAACGGGATGTGAAAACACCATTGTGACCCTAGCCCAATTATTACATGCAATATTTTCAGCCCATGTAGAATAACTATGAGCTGTGTTTATGATGCACCACTATACAGGTAGACATGGTAAGAATCAAGAGTAATAGGTGATACTTTTTTATTAAAACTGTTTTCATTTTTCCAGAAGTTGCCTTTTGTCCGAACAGTCATGATGTTCATATTTACAAAAAGGATGGAGATAAATGGACCAAAATTCAGGAGCTGAAAGAGCACAATGGACAAGTCACAGGTAAGAGAATTTATTCTTTTCCTATTGTTTGATATAAAAAAGCATCAAAAGTGGACATGGTTCTTAGGGGATAAAAAAAAGTATTTGTTGAGTCAGCGGTGCCCTGTCCTGCATTTGGTAATCACATGAATTGAGGTAGCACATGTTACCATCCTCAGCTCATTAACCCTAAAGGAATAAGAGAGTAGTCATTAGAGCCCCAGAGGAAGCAAGAGGGATGAGCAAAACTGCCCCTCAGGTAACACGTTTTCTGGTCACTTTACATAGCACATCTTATTATGGGTAAGACTGTTCTTATATATTCATGGATTGGGTTTATGTATCACTGATGATATCACTGAGGAACTCATTCATGAAATTTCTTAACTTGGAAACCCCTTTATCTAACATGTTCTTGTACTGTCATCTATGACCTGGTTATGTTGTTTTGCATATTTTGGCTTTGTAGCCTTTTTTTGCTATTTTCACAATAAAATCTAAATACAGTAATTTTAGCTTCAAAGTTCTAGTTGTTTTCTGTTCAATTAATTATTACTTTTAGGTTTTAATGATAGATCTGCCTTAATGACATGAGCCTGATTAATTAACCTTTTGCCACACCACAATGGTCTGCTCTCCAGTTTGTGTGTGACGCCCTGGACACTCCAGGGGTCACAGGTCATTACACTCACCACATACACCCCCACCCCAGTCAGGTACCACCAGTCAACCAAAAGACCTGATTGCCTCCCTCAGAGTCAGACAGGCACACCAGGTGGGCGGAGTCAGGCGGAAAGACATGCCCTCCAAGGAGTCTGCTGGCCTGAGGCAGGAAACACAGAAGGAGATTTAGTGAGGAGTGAAGTTAGGGGAGAGAGGAGCTCAGGTCTGCTTGGGGCCTGTGTTGGAGCCTAGGACCCCAGATCAGTCAGGCAGGCAGACGGTAGTGGCCGCCTGCAGGAGACCGGGAATACGACCGGCGGAACCGTAAGGGACCGGGACAGGGTAGTGGCCCGCCGGAACCGAACCGGGGAGCTAACTGGATACTGGAGCACCAGGCAGGGTACTCAGACCCCGAACTAGGCTATAAGCCACCACCATAGTCGAATCAACTGATTGCGGTCTGGACCTCAGGGGTTCATTCCCACCTAAGTCCCGATTGAAGGCAACAGCCCAACCCATCCAGATAGGAGCCACTGCCAGAGGCCAGAGATCCAAGGGCCAGCGTCTGCGGGCAAACGGGCTCCTACGACACATATACGCCGGGGAGCAGGCTACCAGTGCTCAGGCACAGTAGCCAAGATCACATACAGGTGCAGGAGAAAGGCGGACATTACCAACCTATCTGGAGAAACTGCAGCAGGCTGCAGGCCCCATTCGTCACCCCGTTTGGTTTACCAGGGACTCTGTGTGGTTTAATCGTGAGTACACCAGTGCCCTTGGGCACCGCACCGCAACCCTGTGCCCTGCAACCTCACTACCGGGCCCCGGGACACACCGCCCCTACCCACGGAGGGGTTAACACCAAGCTGCGCCACTATACCGCTCCCGGGAGCCCCCGTACCTTCACCGCAGCGGTGGTGTCCATCATCACCACAATCCGTGGGTGGCGTCACGAACTGTATAACACAACCACCCCACAACCCCCCCCCCCTGTGTGCACCGCCGCTACACCCCTTGCAGAGCGATGTGACCCCCAGATCCGGAAGCTCTCGAGCCACCGACACACACGAGCCCGGACCCGAGCGGCTCGGCGGCCGCAGCCGAGGCCGCGGGGTGGTACATGTGGTCTACAGTAATAATATGACAGTTGTGACAACTAGGTATCCTTGAAGACACAAACAAGACTTGACTTCTAAATCTTTCTTGCTCTGTACCCTAGGCATAGATTGGGCTCCGGAGAGTAATCGTATTGTGACGTGTGGCACTGATAGAAATGCCTACGTCTGGACTCTGCGAAACAATGCCTGGAAACCAACACTTGTCATACTCAGGATCAACCGTGCTGCCCGATGCGTGAAGTGGTCCCCAAAAGAAAATAAGTTTGCAGTGGGCAGTGGTTCCAGGCTCATATCAATCTGTTATTTTGAACAAGAAAATGACTGGTGAATATATTTTATCTCTTTATTTGGTATATATTTAGTTGTCTATTTCACTATTCACATGCAGAAAAACACTAAGAAAAAAAAATCTGTCTCAGCGAATTGACAGCCATTGGACCGCTACATGTGTGAAGGTCTTTCAAACGACGAAAGGCTCTCAGTGCACCTGTAGCATTCCTGGCATTCTCATAAAAAAATCGTGCTTGATTCGGCAGAGAAACAGGCATCTTGCAGACTGAGTTGCAAGGCACGCTCACTGTACAGTGCCACTTTTTCACCTGGTGGGGAGTTTTGGTATACATTTTTTTTTTTTTTTTTAAGATGCCTTCCGTTTCCCCATGCCTTGAATAGCATACATACCAATTTTCAGCCAATTCTGTCTAATGGGTCAGTCTGCACACGTCTCCAAACACCTTAGGTTATTTTATAGCCACCTTGTACGTTGTGTCTCAATGTTTCAAAATCTGTTTGCTTCCACTAAATGGAAAAAAAATCTTAGTTACATTCACATATTCAAACTCTGCCCTATCATGTAACGTTCTGTATGTTTTATCATAGGTGGGTCTGCAAGCACATCAAGAAGCCAATCCGCTCCACTGTCCTGAGCTTGGACTGGCATCCCAACAATGTCCTCCTGGCTGCAGGCTCCAGTGATTTTAAGAGCAGGTAAGAGAATTGTATTTGCGGTGACGATGAGTCCACGTTGCAATACTTGTAAACATTTCATTATCATTTCCATTTTCAAGTGAAGCTAATCTACAGGACAAAAAATGTCTTCAGGGCAGCTTCAGCAAAATGACAGAACTTCCAAAACATGCCCAGATGTGCCCTCAGCTGGCAGCGCTTGTGTCTGTAGTCCATAAAAAAGGTCCATGTCACCGGTCAATATATCACACATCAAAGAATTACTTATCCAGGCAGTATAGGATTATTTTGTTCAAAAGGAATGTTGTAGTATTGAAGAGCTGAGCTTCATGGACTGGGCAATTTTATTTTCCATTTTTACTCTACTTTTTCCTACTCTTTTTCTAAGATCCATATCTTTTTTTGTTTTTTGCATCAACATTGCATAAAGACGTGCTTTATTGCAGGACGAGATGTAATTTTGAATAAAATTTTTTTTTTTTTTACCCTTCAATACATTGAAAAATAGGGAAACATTTTTTTAATGCCATGTGGTATGTTTTTTATTTTCCGTTGATGGACTTGTGTGAGAGCCTGCCTTTTGTGTAACGAGCTGGCGGTTTTATAGATTCTATTTTGGAGTATATATGATTTGTTAATCGCTCTTTATTGATGAGTGTAGTGACCAAAAAACTGCAAGTCTTCCATTTTAAAAATTAGTTCTTATGTTCAGTGATTAATTTATAGTTTAAGTAAATTTATTTGTTCATAAATTGGACTGTCACGGATGTAGTGATACCAAGTATGTTTATTAGTTTTTTATTAAACTGGAAAGGAGGAAGGCTTTTAAAAGTTTTTTTAAGAACTTTTTTTTTTAATTGTCAGGGGACTTGAACACATGATTGCTTGATCACTTATACTATATACTGTAATAGTACTACAATGTGGTGTATAGCTAAATTGCCATTCAGCTATAGCCATATAGGGTTCAGCAATATGGCCACCATAGTAGTCTTCAGTAGGTCCCAACTGCAATGGTAACCCATTTGCATCCCTCCTTGGCATGTTATGCATTTAAATGATGTTGGCAGATATTGCAGCTGCATTTAAATACTTAACAGTAAAGATCAAAATGCATTCTGGCCACCGCTGTTACAGGTACGTGCTGGCTGTGTAACACAGTTGGTATCTGCTCGATATAAAGCAGGCTCCGCTTCTGAGCCCCCGCCACACATCCATATCACGTATCTTCATGATTACAAAGAGTCTACTAGGTTATTCTCATAGTAATAGTTAAAATTGTAAAAACAAGGAATTTTGCCATTTACTTATTATTAACCCCTTCCTATCTAGTCCAATTTTAATTTTTTTTTTTTTTTTTGCCCCTCTTGTTTCTTCTTCCAAGAGCCATAACTTTGTTTTATTTTTCCATCTACAAAGCTGAATGGGGGTTTGTTTTTTGCAAGATGAGGTTTCATTAACACCCTTTATTATACTGTATAATGTACTGTAGGGTATTCCATTTTTCTGAAGTTAAGATTTTCATGTCTTTGCTTTAATCCTTGGTCCAACTCATCTAAAAGATCCATGTAAAATTTTTTAGCAAAATTGATTAATATTTAGGGGTTTCACACTTTGATCACGTTTATCATATATATTTATAGCATCTTTCACACCACATTAGTGTAAATCATTTAATACGTATGATACTGCCTATCAATGTTACTGTTTATTGTCACTATTATTCTAAAGGTCGCTTTACACGCAATGACATCGCTAACGAGATGTCGTTGTGGTCACGGAATTCGTGACGCACATCCGGCCTCGTTAGCGACGTTGTTGCGTGTGAAACTCATGAACGTGCGTTAACGATCAAAATTACTCACCTAATTGTTGATCGTTGACGCGTCGTTCTATTCCCAATTATCATTGCTGTTGCAGGACGCAGGTTGTTCGTCGTTCCTGCGGCAGCACCCATCGCTACGTGTGACACCCCAGGAACGAGGAACATCACCGTACCTGAAGCCTCCGGCAATGAGGAAGGAAGGAGGTGGGCGGGATGTTCCGCCCGCTCATCTCCGTCCCTCCACTTCTATTGGGCGGCCGCTTAGTGATGTTGCTGTGACGCCGCACGAACCGCCCCCTTAGAAAGGAGGCGGTTCGCTGACCACCGCGACGTCGCTAGGCAGGTAAGTACATGTGACCGTTCTTAGCGATGTTGTGCGTCACGGGCAGCAATTTGCCCGTGACGCACAACCGACGGGGGCGGGTGCTTTCTCTAGCGACATCGCTAGCGATGTCGCTGTGTGTAAAGGGACCTTAAGTTTTTAATTGTTTGAATTTCTAATAAAAAAAGCTTAACATTGAAAATCTGTTTTTTGCGTGCTTTTATTAAACTGATAAAAGTGTTCAACCTCTAAATATTGTTCGATCGTCTTGATATTTGGCATATATACTTTTTACATTAGCGAGAATCGGGCGTAAGCAAAGTCTGCAAAACTTTGACATTTTCATTTTTACCATACAAAATGAAACACCCTAATGTACTGTAAAATGGGCAAAAAAATCCAAATGCAGTGAATTGGTGAAAAAAGTTGCATAGGTTGAAAACAAAAGTTAGAGAACCAACCATCAGGATTTTCATATATAAAGTAAAGCCAGTGTTATACTGATACTAGGATGCTGAATGTAACCAAACCATTTGTTCTGAGATTAGCGGTTTTATTTCAGAAGTATGTGCAAGTAAAGTTCCAGCAATGCACTGCTATTTGACTGATTGCTGCAACAGGAAGGGAATATGTGGGTTGGGTCTTGCCATTTATTCCCGCCCCTGACTGCCTGCCTGTCCTTCTTCCCCTTGTCACCGTCATACATGTTAATTCTGGCACTTATTTGGGGAGTGGGAGCTAAATTTGGCTCAAACCCTCTGTCAGAGCTGAATTTGCTCTTTAGGTCAGAAAGGTTGGGGACCTCTGCTATATGGGGACCTAACATAGCATGTAAAGTTACATCCTATGTTGGGAAAGGGTTAAAAATCCTTTCCTGTGTTAAGAACAGAGAAGTATAAAGATATTAGAAGTAAAATATTGAGTGCTCAAAGACAGAGTAAAACTAGCATGAAAAGTGAGTACATTCAAGGATGACTTACTCTAAAGCTGGTGTCACACACAGCGACAACGACAACGACGTCGCTGCTACGTCACCATTTCCTGTGACGTTGCAGCGACGTCCCGTCGCTGTCGCTGTGTGTGACATCCAGCAACGACCTGGCTCCTGCTGTGAGGTCGCCGGTCGTTGCTGAATGTCCAGCTTCATTTTTTGGTCGTCACTCTCCCGCTGTGACACACACATCGCTGTGTGTGACAGCGAGAGAGCGACGAAATGAAGCGAGCAGGGAGCAGGAGCCGGCGTCTGGAAGCTGCGGAAAGCTGTAACCACTGTAAACATCGGGTAACCAAGGGAAGACCTTTCCCTGGTTACCCGATATTTACCTTCGTTACCAGCCTCCGCCCTTGCTGCCAGCGCCGGCTCCTGCTCTGTGCACATGTGGCTGCAGTACACATCGGGTAATTAACCCGATGTATACTGTAGCAAGGAGAGCAAGGAGCCAGCGCTAAGCAGTGCGCGCGGCTCCCTGCTCTCTGCACTGTGACATGTAGCTGCAGTACACATCGAGTTAATTAACCCGATGTGTACTGTACCTAGGAGAGCAAGGAGCCAGCGCTAAGCGCGGCTCCCTGCTCTCTGCACATGTAGCACAGCGACGTTATGATCGCTGCTGCGTCGCTGTGTTTGACAGCTAAGCAGCGATCATAACAGCGACTTACAAGGTCGCTGTTACGTCACAGAAAATGGTGACGTAACAGCGACGTCGTTATCGCTGTCGCTTAGTGTGAACCCAGCTTAATGTTGGGGGTAGTATTGTTAACTGATTTAATGAATCTTAAAAGCATTAAAGGGACTCTGTCAGCAGGATTTCACACTACAAACTATTTGGTTCCATATAGCTTTCAAAGATAAGTTCAGCCATACCTTTACATTGTCAGTCCATTTTTCCATTGATATGCAAATATGGCTGAAGAGAAGAACTATTTATAGATCCGAAGCCTTTGCCACTCAAGCTCTATTCCCTGCCCAGTGTTGCCTCCTCATTCTTGAAGTCACTGAGCATGGAGGCTGTCAGTCTGGCAGGAGAAGGCGGTGTTGGTCCAGGAATAGAGCTGGAGTGACAGAGACATCAGATTTGCAGCCTTATTTACATATCAATTCAAACTCAGATGTCTCAGCAAGAGATGAATGGACTGGTCATGTAAAGGTTCTACTCAGCTTGTATTTGAAAGAGCTACATGGACATATAAATAGTGTGGCGGGGGGATGGTGAAAACCTGCTGACAGATTACCTTTTAAATTAGTTGCAAACATTGAGTGAAAGGTGAGTTTCTGTTAATGTCACGTTTGTGTCTTCTTCACAGGATTTTTTCATCATATATTAAGGAGGTAGAAGAGCGTCCAGCTCCGACTCCATGGGGTTCCAAGATGCCCTTTGGTGAGCTGATGTTTGAGTCCAGTAGCAGCTGTGGTTGGGTTCACAGTGTGAGCTTTTCTCACAGTGGGGACCGTATGGCCTGGGTCAGCCATGACAGCACCATATGTATTGTCGATGCTACAAAGAAGATGAGGTAAGAATATGGCACCCTTTTTAGACATTTACTTACAAAAGTCACACCTAATTTACCGGGCATAGCAGTTTCACAACTTTTTAGCCTTGGGGCACCCCTGGCAAAAAAATATACTAATGGACACCTCTATCAAATACATTAAAATACATATACAATGTCCGTTAATATAGAAAATAATTACTGTGCCCCCAAATATAAAAATATACTTAATATAATAAAAACATTCTTTTCCGGATTGTCGCACCACCTCAATTGGGAATCAATGGGTACAGTATAATGTAGATCAGGGGTCTCAAACTCGACTAGGTGTATAGGCCGCAAATAGAAAAAAAATAATTTGAGGGGCCTTCTTTTCAGGACAAAGTGACATTGTTAGTGGTACCATTTTTTTCTTTCTATACACCCTTGGATCACTGTTTTTGAACATTTTTTTTTTATTTGTTTATAATGAAAAATGTGCACTTTTGTGTGTGTGTATATACACACACACACACACACACACACACATTTTTTTTTACATCTTATCCCCTTTTTGTAAGTAATACAGTTTTACAATTAGCACCACATAGTAATTGTGGGCAACATCTTGTAGTAATGTGCCCCATCTTGTTCCCCATTCTGTAAAAATGTGCTCATCCTTAGTTCCATCCAGTAGTAATATGCCCCATGCAGGTCCTCTTCTTGTAGTAATGTACCCAATGCAAGACCCCTTTCTGTAGTAATGTGCCCCATGCAGGACTCCTTCTTGTAGTAATGTGCCCCATGCAGGATCCCTTCTTGTAGTAGTGTGCCCCATGCAGGACTCCTTCTTGTAGTAATGTGCCCCATGCAGGATCCCTTCTTGTAGTAGTGTGCCCCATGCAGGACTCCTTCTTGTAGTAATGTGCCCCATGCAGGATCCCTTCTTGTAGTAATGTGACCCATGCAGGACCCCTTCTTGTAGTAATGTGCCCCATGCAGGATCCCTTCTTGTAGTAATGTGACCCATGCAGGACCCCTTCTTGTAGTAATGTGCCCCATGCAGGATCCCTTCTTGTAGTAATGTCGTATCCTGACACACACACACACACACACACACACACAGACTGTGCAGCTCCAGCTAGTAACAGAAACACACACACACACTCTGTTCAGCCTCCGCTAGCAACATACACACACACACACACACACACACACACCCTCTGTAGCCTCAGCTAGCAACACACTCTGTTCAGCCTCAGCTAGCAACAAACACACATACACACCCTGTGCAGCCTCAGCTAGCAACAGAAACACACACACACACACACACACACACCAATTCTTCACATTCTTCACATTCTTCATTCGTCACAATTCTTTAACATTCTTCTCACCTGTCATCCGCTGAACGTTCTGCCGGTACGCGCAGAGCCAAGTTCTCGCTGCACAACAGCCACTGGCCAATCACAGGCAAGCAGCTGAGGTCATAAGCAGCAGGTGCTTGCCTCTGATTGGCGAGAACTTGACTGTGCGCAGCATCGGCAAAACGGTCAGCTGAAATAAAGCGCTAGCGGCTACACCCCCTGCACCGGCCGCCATTTTTGCCGGGTCCACGGCCCTGCGGGCCGCCCGGCCGCATGCAGCCCGCGGGCCGCGTGTTTCAGACCTCTGATGTAGATTGTACTAAATGCAAAATGTTATGTGCCTGACACATACAGACATGACCAACATGCTGTACTATTTGTGTAGTTTGTTTTCCCAGCTAATCCATTCACTGTTTTTCCTTGTTTTTCAGGGTAACTACTCTAATAACTGATAATTTACCTCTGCTGTGTGTTACATTTATCACAGAAAATAGTTTAGTAGCTGCTGTAAGTACATTTACGGTACTTTTTTTATTTTGTAACTTTTGTAACATTGAGAAAAAATTCAATCAGATACGATATATGAATTTATATATATTGCAAGATACTAATGCCTGCTTTACACGAGACGAGCTATCGTGTAATGTGTCGTCGGGGTCACGGTTTTCGTGACGCACATCCGGCAGTATCGCTCACAAATCGAGAGTCGTGTACTCGTTGTTTAGTTTTAAAATATCGTTTATTTTTAATGGCGTCGGTTGTTCATCGTTTCTGTGGCAGCACACGTTACTCTGTGTGACACCACGGGAATGATGAACACAGCTTACCTGCGTCCCGCGGCACCTGCCGGCTATGTGGAAGGAAGGAGGTGGGCGGGATGTTTACATCCCGCTCATCTCCACCCCTCTGCTTATATTGGCCGGCTGCCGTGTGACGTCGCTGTGACGCCGAACATCCCTCCCACTTCAGGAAGTGGACGTTCGTCGCCCACAGCGAGGTCATCCGGAAGGTAAGTGAATGTGACGGGGGTTAAACGAGTTTGTGCGCCATGGGCAGCGATTTGCCCGTGACGCAAAAACGGGGGCGGGTACGATCGCTCGTGCTATCGCACGATAGATCGACTCGTGTAAAGCAGGCATTAGTATAGCTTCTCTTCTTTACAACCCTAAAACTGCCTTTGCATCACTGTGCGTCTTCCTTTTATATATACAGCATAACAGGAAACTTTGGGAGTTTACAAATTCCACCCCCTCTGTGCCCCCTTGCATCAAAAAACCCTACTGTCTGTCTGCTGATTAGAAGATACTAGGGCATATTCTTGCAGCCTAACTGTATTCTTAGACAATGAATGATATAACTCGCCCAAGACAATACTCCCTGTACACAAAGACTTAAGCGGGGTTTACACGCTGCGATATTGCTAGCATCGGCTAGCGATGTCGAGCGCGATAGCAACCGCCTCCGTCGTACGTGCAATATTGTGTGATCACTGCCGTAGCGAACATTATCGCTACGGCAGCGTCACATGCACATACCTGCTCTGCAACGTCACTCTGGCCAGCGAAGCGCCTCCTTTCTAAGGGGTCGGTTCGTGTGGCGTCACAGCGACGTCACACGGCAGGCGTCCAATAGAAATGGAGGGGCGGAGATGAGCGGGATTTAACATCCCGCCCACCTCCTTCTTTCCGCATTGCCGGTGGAAGCAGGTAAGGAGATGTTCGTCGCTCCTGCGGTGTCACACACAGCGAAGTGTGCTGCCGCAGGAACGAGGAACAACATCGCTAATAAGCATTAAATGATTTTTTGTTTCAGGACGACTTCTCCGCAGCAAACGATTTTGACCGCTTTTGCGATCGTTTAAGGTCGCTCAAAGGTGTCACACGCTGCGATATCGTTAATGAAGCCGGATGTGCGTCAAACACCGTGACCCCGACGATAATTCATTAACGATATCGTAGCGTGTAAACCCCGCTTTAGAGGGGCTGTCCACTAGTTTGATATTGATAACCTAACTTTACAGTCTACTGCAGGCACTACACTGATAATAACATTAAAACAATTAAATAAAATAAATAAAAAATACACATTTGATATATTTGCGTTTGTAAAGGGATCTCACGACATCCATTGATTCCTATGGAGCTTTATTCTGAAAACTAAGCTAAATAGGTCACTCCCGGTAGCGGCAGGCACGGAATGTCTCACTGACCGGGAGTGACATGTGAAGCCTCGTTCTGAGAAAAAAGCTCCATAGGAATCGAAGAGCGTCGTGGGACACTACACTTTGGATTATGTCGAAACTTCATAAATTGGTGTGGGGGGGGGAGTCTTTATTCAAATAAACTTTTTTTTTTTTCTAGTGTCTGTATGTTTTATAACTCTATACTTGCCAGTAATGGACAGTAATGGAGGTGTCTTATAGATACCTCTGACTCACCCACCCCAGGGCCTTAGGTGACTCGGTGTCGGGCCGGGGTAGTCCGGGGTAGTCAGCGGTGGCAGGGCCCGATTCCGTGACCCTGGTGGAGTCAGTTAATGATGTGGCAATATTGGGGTGATGATAGTGTTAAAGTTTATATAAGATTCGTGACGCCACCTGTGGTAATTTGCAGCTATAGAGCCGCAGCTGCTGGAAGGGACCTCCGGGGCTGATGTTATGGCAGCTAAGGTGTTTCTTGCTCTCCACAGGTAGAGCGGGGACCCCGGGGCAACCTTTTGTGCTTGGTAAAGTCTATGGTGTTGTAGATGCAGTGCAAGATAAAGCAGACGACACAGGACTTGCAGTTAAGATCTTTACTCACAAGTTAGTCTCAATTCGGCAGCTGTCCGGTTGCCCACAGTATGCTGGGATCCACTGTCAGGTGCCTCCGCCGATCCCGGGTAGTTCAGAGGTCAATACCGGTGCACCCCTCATGTGTCTCTTTCCTGACTGTCTTCCTAGTCTTGACCGTTGTAGCTGTGCTGGTCTTGGCCTCCACCACAGGACCTGAACAAAGGGGGCTAACCGCAGTTGTATCTTGCCCTCTTCACAGGGGATCTGTGGCAGGTTGTGGCTCTGGGCGCTTGCAACTGTCGCGGGCGGAGGGGACGCGCTCGCCACGCTCGGGTCCGGGGCTTCTGCTGCTGCTGCTCTGTGGCTCGAGCGGTGGACCGGACCCGGGACTCGAGCAGCGCTCGTCACCCATGAGTGAAAAGGGGGTGGTATGTTTGGGGAGATTGTTCATGACCCCACCCACGGGACGTGGTGATGATGGCACCACCGCTGCTGGTAACGGGGATCCCGGGAGAGATGGTAGGGTGCAGCTAGGATGTTGTCCCCTCCGTGGGTAGGGGGTTGGTGATCCCGGGGCCCGGTGGTGTAACGGGGAGGCTGGATGGGGTGCAGGGTTGCAGGGACAGCGCGGCGCGGTGCCGGACGGCACTGGTGTACTCACTCAAACAATCAATGACAGAGTCTCTGGTAAACCAAAACGGCCGGATGAACAGGTCCCGCAGCCGGCTGCAGTGTTGTTGTTGTGCTCTCCCCGGACGGCTGATGGTGGCTGTCTTTCCCTGCACCTTTTAGAAATGTTCTGACTCCTGTGGTTGGCCACCGGTAGTCCGCTCCCCGGCGTATAGGTGCCGTAGGAGCCCGTTTTGCCCGCAGGCGCTGGCCCTTGGATCTCTAGCCTGTGGCGGTGGCTGTATATCCTCTCTGGGTGGACTGTTGCCTTCAATCGGGACTTGGTTGTTAGGAAACCCCTGGGGTTCCTGTCACATTCGGATTTGACTATTGACGGCGGCTCGAAGCCTAGTCGGGGTCCGATGGCCCTGCCTGTGTGCTTAGCTTCACTCTGTTCCCCGGTCCGGTACCGGCGGGCCGATGCCCGACCCCGGTCCTTACGGCTCTGCGGAGTTCCACCAACTCCTGCAGATGGCCACCACCGTCTGCCAACCTTGCTGTCAGTGCCTGGGCTCCGACCCAGACACCTGAAGTGTTTACTCCTCTCACTTTCACCTCCAAAACTCATCTGACACTTTTCCTGCCTCCAGGCCTGTGAACTCCTCGGTGGGTGGGGCCAACCGCCTGGCTCCACCCCACCTGGTGTGGACATCAGACCCTGGAGGGAGGCAACAAGGGTTTTTGGTTGACTGTTGTTAGGCTATGTGCGCACTAGAGCTTTTTACCTGCGGATTTACCCGCGGATTTGCCCCGGAAATTTCTTGAGAAATGTCTGCAATCTTTGTGCAGACATTTCCCATGAAATTCAATGAGAAAAAAAAATAGCTGTGCGCACTGTGCGGATTTTTCTCAAGAAAATTTCTTGAGAAAATTTTCTCGAGAAACTTTCTTGAGAAAATGTGCATGTCCATTAATTTCCGCAGGTACCTGCGGTATTCCGGGGGTATTCCGCAGGTAGCAATGATGTGCGGTATACCACCGGAATAGCCGCGAATTACCTGCGGGAATGCTCATCGCTGCCTGCGGTTTTGCAGGAAGCGATGTCATTATGCCAGGAAGAGGAAGCGGAGCAGAGTAAACACAGACGTCGCACTCCCTGGACACCGCACAGAAGCACTTCCGTGCGACCTCCAGGTGCCCGTGCAGTCTGTGTCCTGCTCCGGCCTCGCGGCTGCCTGCACTGCAGGGTGTCAGTGTCTGCCCGCAGTGTCAGCAGCCTGTCACGCGGCAGCGCAGGCAGACACTGACACCCTGCAGTGCTGGGAGCCGCGGGGATGACGATCGCTGCTGTCAGGAGGTGAGATCATTACCTGCTGTGACGATCTCCTGCCTCCTGACGTCACCGTGGTCACTGCTGTCTATGCCCGTCTCGCGAGCGGCCCGAGACTGTCACTAGCGGTGACGTCACGGGCTCTCGCGATACTTCTGACAACGCGGCGGGCATAGAAGTCAGTGACAGCGCTGACGTCAGCAGTACAGGAGATGATCACAGAAGGTAATGATCTCATCTATGCTCCTGATGGCAGCGCTCGTCATCCCCTGCAGTGACTTGAGCTGACCTATTGATGTTAGCTCAGGTCACTGCATTGCTCTCCCAGCCAATGGGGAACATTCTGTTCTTCATTGACTGGGACAGCGACTATGGTATGGATCGCCGTACCCCCCCCCCCTTATTGGATTACGCCGGACGTGGAATTGATTGTGCTCTTTTCAATAAATTGGTTAAAGAGGGAATGTTTTGGGGAGTGTTTTTTCAAATAAAACTTTTTTTGTTGTCTATTTTTTAATTATTACTGACTGGGTTGGTGATGTCGGGTATCTGATAGACGCCTGACCTCACCAACCCCAGGGCTTGATGCCAGGTGACATTACACATCTGGCATCAACCCCATATATTACCCCGTTTGCCAACGCACCAGGGCGCGGGATGAGCTGGGGCAAAGCGCCAGGATTGGCACGTCTAATGAATGCGCCACTTCTGGGGCGGCTGCGGCCTGCTATTTTTAGGCTGGGGAGTGTCCAATAACAGTGGACCTCCCTAGTCTGAAAATATCAGACCCCAGCTGTCCGCTTTACCTTGGCTGGTGATCCAATATGGGGGGGACCGCACGTTTTTTGTTTTAAATTATTTATATAATTTAAAATAACAGTGTGGGGTGCCCACTGTTTTGGATTATCAGCCAAGGTGAAGCTGCCAGCGGTGGTCTGCAGGCTGCAGCCGTCTGCTTTACCCTAGCTGGCTACAAAAAATGGGGGGACCTCACGTCGTTTTTTTTTAATTATTTATTTATTTTATGGCTAAATACAAGGCTAAGCACCCTTTAGTGCCACATGAAAGTCACTAAAGGGTGCCAGCTTAGAAAATGCAGGGAGGTGGGACATTATATAGGTTTTTCTCATCTATCTATCTATCTATCTATCTATCTATCTATCCCTCTATCTATCCCTCTATCTATCTATCTATCTATCCATCTATCCCTCTATCTATCTATCCATCTATCCCTCTATCTATCTATCTATTCATCTATTCATCTATCCATCTTTCCCTCTATCCATTATCTGTCTATCGATTATCTTTATTATTTATTGCAGGGACAAACCTGCGGTAAATCCGCGGTAAATCCGCGGTAAATCCGCGGCAAATCCGCGGCAAAACCGCATGCGGATTTGGTGCGGATTTTTTCCGCAGGTCCGGAAATCTTTCACTGGCAGAAGTTTCTCAAGAAATTTTCTTGAGAAACTTCACATTTCTAGTGCGCACATAGCCTTACTGTCTAGGGTGGGGGGTGTGTACGTTGTTATGTATGTGACTACCTGGCTAGTCCAGGGCGTCACAATCCCCCTTGGTAAAATGCAGACCGTCCGTGGGCTGCCCGTCCATCGCCGGTTTTATTTTTCAAACTGTAAAAGATAAATTAACATATGAAAACATTCAACATACGTATATTTTCAAGTCTTCCCTTACGGGAGGTGCAGTGCTTTAACGTTTCAAATATTGAACATTTTTATTAAACGGACGGGTTCGTGGTCATCCGCTCCCCCACCCAAATAACCTAAACCTTGGTGCTGCCCCTAAGAAACAGGCAGCACCCCTTTACCCCAGTCCAGGTCTAGGTTATCCGAGCGGGAAGTGTCTCGCACCCGGCTGTCACTTCAGGGGACCCCACGTCCAGGGGGACCCCTGACCCCCGGAGGATGGCCCCGGACCCCAGCCTCCTCTGCTACGGGCCCTTCCTCCAATCTGCCTCTCCGAAGGCGGCACGGACGGAAACCAGCCCACCAAACTATTTACAAGCCCACAAGTTCGTGGGTGGCCTGCCAGTTCTCGGCCATGTTCATGAGCAGTTTCTCATGTGGGCGGTAAAACACATAGGGTCCCTCCGGGGACAACTTGCCGGCAACGGCCGGGATACTCATGGTAGACAATCAGATGAAAACTCGGTTTGATTTGTGTTCATTCAAAGTGCTGAGGGTCCCAACGAGGACAACTTGGTTGCAACGGAGGACCGCTGCCACTACTTGAGGTCACACTCATCAAGGACCTCCTCCAGCTCGATATCCGGACGGCACGGTGGAGGAGGGGGCTGGGGCTGCATCTGCACACTGCGGCTTTCCCTCTGTTTAACGTCCAGGGCGAACCAGCCCCTCTCCCCTCAGTGTCGGGTGTAGGTCACCAGGTCGCCTGGCAACAGATCACGACCTGGGTGGCCCATTGGGAGGTGCGAGTTCATGTCGCGGCGAGCCACAAACACTTCGGGTCTCCAGGCCCGGTTCATAAATAAAGCAATAAAGCCGAACCCTCTTTGTGGGTCAAACTGCCGGACTTGGCCTTCATACACCGGGCCCCGCACCTGAAAGGTGGCATTGCGGAGAGCGTCTTTCTCCTTGATAACTCGCGCCATCACTTCGGCCCTCTGCTGCTCCCTGGCGGCAATTTCTCGGCCCAACTGGCTTGGCCCCCTGTCCCAGTAAGGGGTGTTGGCATACCCCTGCGCTCGGGTCGGGCCCCGCTGGACTGCGCCCACACCGGCCACAACCGGTACTCTCTTGTGGGGGTCCTGCGGTGACGTGGCCTGGACTGCTGCTTTGCAGTGGCGGCCCGGCGCAGCCTCAGCCGAGGCGTGGGATTCAGGGACAGCTGGCCTCACCGGTTGGGCCTTCGGGCCCGCAGTGGCTTGTTTTTCCACGGCCGGGCGGACGGCCGGGGCCGGGACGGTCTCGGGTGCGGCTGACTCCGGGGACGACGGCTTCGCTCCACGGACGGGAACCTCCATAGGGACCTTCCACGGCAGTGGAATCGGTACGGGCCGTCTCCAGTCAACGCCCACAGGCCGGTCCTCCGAGGCGGGCAGGTTAGATTCCGCTACCGATGTTGGGGGTAGCGGGCCGAGTGGAGGGGCAACAGCAACCGGTATGGATGGTGGGGGAGACAGAAGGGTGAGCAGATGCAGACCGGGCACCTCGGCCGCAGCGACCGGTCCTTCTCGGACACAGGGGTGTGGGTCGCTTACCCGCTCCTCCAACACTGCCTCCACCTCGCGTCTCCGCACGGCCGCCGCTACTTCCTCCATCTCAGCCACCCAGTGCTCCATCAAGAACCGGATCTGATTTTGCAGGCGGCAGCACATTTGTGCGGTCCGGGCTTCCACCCATGCCGCCGTTCCTGGCGTGGGCTCGGGAATTTCGGCATCACCGGACGGGACGGACATGCTTGCTGGCAGGCTTCCAGGAACCGTATATTTGCAGAGTCCTGGCGTCCCCGCTTTTTATGCCCTCGGCTACATTAGGCAGGCTTTCACCCGCCCCCCTTGGTTCTCTTTAGCACTTCCCTCTTCAGGGGGTGGGACTTCGCTTTCGTGCCTTCCCTGCTCAGGGAAGACGCTCGAGCGGGAAATCTTCGCGCCAAAGATGGCGGCGCTTCAAATTTTTCGGCCGGACGCCGCCGGCGGAGACTGCAAGGCACATTTCTACCGGTAGGTAGATCGGTTCTATCCTGTTTGTGACGCCAAGTTGTCGCGGGCGGAGGGGACGCGCTCGCCACGCTCGGGTCCGGGGCTTCTGCTGCTGCTGCTCGGTGGCTCGAGCGGTGGACCGGACTCGGGGACTCGAGCAGCGCTCCTCACCCGTGAGTGAAAAGGGGGTGGTATGTTTAGGGAGATTCTTCGTGACGCCACCCACGGGACGTGGTGATGATGGCACCACTGCTGCTGGTAACGGGGATCCCGGGAGAGATGGTAGGGTGCAGCTAGGATGTTGTCCCATCCGTGGGTAGGGGGTTGGTGATCCCGGGGCCCGGTGGTGTAACGGGGAGGCTGGATGGCTGGGGTGCAGGGTTGCAGGGACAGTGCGGCGCGGTGCCGGACGGCACTGGTGTACTCACTCAAACAATCAATGACAGAGTCTCTGGTAAACCAAAATGGCCGGATGGACGGGTCCCGCAGCCGGCTGCAGTGTTGTTGTTGTGCTCTCCCCGGACGGCTGATGGTGGCTGTCTTTCCCTGCACCTTTTAGAAATGTTCTGACTCCTGTGGTTGGCCACCGGTAGTCCGCTCTCCGGCGTATAGGTGCCGTAGGAGCCCATTTTGCCCACAGGCGCTGGCCCTTGGATCTCTAGCCTGTGGCGGAGGCTGTATATCCTCTCTGGGTGGACTGTTGCCTTCAATCGGGACTTGGTTGTTAGGAAACCCCAGGGGTTTCCTGTCACATTCGGATTTGACTATTGACGGCGGCTCCAAGCCTGGTCGGGGTCTGATGGCCCTGCCTGTGTGCTTAGCTTCACTCTGTTCCCCGGTCCGGTACCGGCGGGCCGACGCCCGACCCCGGTCCTTACGGCTCTCCGGAGTTCCACTAACTCCTGCAGACGGCCACCACCGTCTGCCAACCTTGCTGTCAGTGCCTGGGCTCCGGCCCAGACACCTGAAGTGTTTACTCCTCTCACTTTCACCTCCAAAACTCATCTGACACTTTTCCCGCCTCCAGGCCTGTGAACTCCTCGGTGGGTGGGGCCAACCGCCTGGCTCCACCCCACCTGGTGTGGACATCAGACCCTGGAGGGAGGCAACAAGGGTTTTTGGTTGCCTGTTGTTACTGTCTAGGGTGGGGTGTGTGTATGTTGTTATGTATGTGACTACCTGGCTAGTCCAGGGCGTCACACAACCACCCCAGGCCTTCGGTGTTACTTTTGAGGAATTGTCTTTTTTCCCTCTGTCTGGGGACCGTCCCCGAATGCAGCCAGATTCCTCCATCCGATCTTCCCGTGGAACAGGCCACGAGCCAATATGCCCTTCCGTAGCCCTGGGATCCTTTCTCTCTTTAGGTGTCACCTGGGCCTAACTAGACCCCAGGATCTCCACCAGGAACTTCCTTCTGTCACTTTCTTTTCTCCTTTTAGTTTCCTGAGGTAACTATCTCCCTCTCCTCCTCCCTCTGCTCCTCCTGACAGACTGACTGAACTGGAACTTCCTGGTTCCCTTATCTACTCACACTTTCTGACTCCTCCCACACACCCACTGACCAGGCCCCACCCACACTATTGGGACCAGAAATGGGACTTACGGCCCCATGAATACATCTATGGGGGTTGCTGCCACTATCCCTGACCCAGTGTATGCCTACCAATTGGTGTGTGCAAGTTTAGTCTGTAGATTGGCATATGACCTCATTCTTACCCAGGATGGGACATCACACCTCTGGCTGAGGTGCAATATCTCTGTGGCAACGGAAGCCTCAGGGGCGCCACACCTCTCTATTAGTAACCCCTGGGCTTGATGTCAGCTGTTCATTTGCAGCGGACATCAACCCAAAAGGTATAACCCTGATTGTCTCTGCACCAAGGCAATCAGGAAGAGCCAGGCAAAGTGCCAGAATTGGCACATCTAATCGCTGTGCCACTTCTGGGGCAGCTGCGGGCTACTATTTTTAGGCTGAGAAGGACCAAATAACAATGGTCCTTCCCCACCTGATAATACCAGTCCCCCGCTGTCTGCTTTTGTGTCGCCCTGGGCAAGCCAGGGGACACAGGTCACACACCACTACACCCCACACTCCAGGTAGGCACATCACAGCTAACCACAAATCCTTGTTGCCTTCCTCCAGGAGTCTGATGATGCACACCAGGGGGTGGGCCAGGCGGTTGGCTCCGCCCACCAAGGAGCTCACAGCTCTGGAGGCAGGAAGTAACCAGGCAGATAGCTCAGGGAGGAGCAGGAGTGAGGAGCTAAGAGGGAGAGTAGCCCAGGCAGGGCAAGAGTGAAGATGAGTCCAGGAGGAGGAAGTGGAAGGAGTGGAGGAGTAGTCTAGACAGGGCAAAAGTAAACAGCAAAGTGAGAGTGAAAGTAGAGAAGTGGAAAAAGGAGAAAAGCAAGTAAAGTGACAGAAGAGAAAGACAGCCTGAAGGGTCCAGCTTTGTGAGGGCCAGAACAGCAAGGTCAGCAACGGCGGTGACTGTCTGGAGGGGGACCGTTTGGAAGTTCCTGGAAGGACCCCGTTGGCTGTGTGCCCGGTGGTCTGGAGCAGTGTTCCGAAGGACAGTCAGCACCAGGGCAGGGGCCTCTCGGACCCCGGCAAGGCTAGGAGTCGCCAGATTTGCCAAATCCGTCAGTGACGGGGACGCAGATCCCCCAACAACCAAGTCCCGATTGAAGGCAACAGCCCAACCCGTATTGGAGAGACACCGCCACCGCCACGGCACCAGTTTCTCAGGGCCAGCGCCTGCGGGCAAAGTGTAGAGCTCCTCCGGCCCAGATTGCAGTCGGGGAGTGGGTAACCGGAGGGAATCCACCGCTACCATCAGTCAACACAGGTGCAAGGAAGAGGGACATCACCGTCACCTACCGGGAGTGCAGGTGCAGCCGTCTGTGGGACCGTCCTACCAGCCGTTGGTTTACCGTACAAACTGTGTCCGTGTGTCAGGCTGAGTGAGTACCACAGTGCCGCAAGGCACAGCGCTGCCCCCGCGTCCCTGCGCCCTCCAGGCCCTACACTTTACATCTCATCACCGGGCCCCGGGATCACCAACCCCTACCCACGGAGGGGCAACACAACACCTGGCTGCTCCGCATCACCATCCCCGGGACCCCCACACTGAGCAGCGGTGGTGCAATCACCACAACCGTGGGTGGCGTCACGAACTATAACAATCCCCCACACCCAACAAACACCCCCTTTCACTCACGGGCGAGGAGTGTCGCTCGAGAAACCCCGGGATCCGGCCCACAGCTCAAGCCACCAGGAGCAGCTGCCGGACCCGAGCAGAAGGGGTGAGCGCGGTGTGCTGACACCCTCCTCCCCGCCCGCGACAACTTGGCGTCACGAACAGGATCTTTCCGCTCTGCCGTCAGGTAGAGGTGCGCCTTGTTACCGCCGGAGGCATCCGGCAGAAAAATTTCAGAAGCCGCCATCTTTGGCGCCAAAAGTTCCCGCTCGAGCGTCTTCTCGAGCAGTAGAAGCGTGAAGGCCAAAACTCCGCCCCGAGAGAGGAGGGGCCGGAAAGAGCTAAGGGGGACGCGATGGCGGCTGGCCGCATGTGAGCGCGGCTGTGGAAGCAGGGACGCCAGGACCCTGCGGCCATTTACTGGTTCCTGGAAGAGGCCGCTGCTAAAGATGCTGAGTCCGACCAACAACACCGTGGTCCCCGCGCCCGGCATGGCGGCGTGGGTGGAAGTCCGGACCGCCCAGCTAAGCAGCCGTCTGCAGGTCCGCGTGCAGCTCCTCCTGGAGGAGTGGGAGGCCGACATGGTGGAAGTGGTGGCTGCTGTGCGGAGATGCGAGGTGGAGGAAGATTTGGAGGAATGGGTAAGAGACCCACGTCCCTGTATTCCCGAGGGATCGGCCGCTGCGGCTGAGGGGCCCGGCCTACACCCGTTCACCCTGCTGCCTCTCCCGCTACCCGCATTAGCTGCTGCTGCCCCGCCACTAGGCCCGCTTCCACCACCACCGGTAGCGGTACCCTGCCAATCCGCCCCGGCGGACCGACCTGCAGCAGAAGTTCATGACCACCCTGAACCGCTTCTATGGAAGAAGCCAAAGGCTCAGCCCGTCAGCAAAGATGCACCGGAGGCACGGCGGGGATGCAGCTGCCAGGAGGCAGAGGAGGCCATGTCACAGCGGGGTCCCTCATTACTGAAGGTGCCGGTCGTAGCCGACACGGAGGGACTCTGGCTGGGTCCGTCCCCCGCACATGCTGAACCGGAGCAAACAGAAAGTACTCCCGGCTGGGAGCAGCGGCAACAGCAGCTGCGCAGGGAGATCGATGCCCGAGAGGGGTGTAGAGCGGATGTGCATGCCCGCATGAATATGGAAGAAGATCGCCTGCAGCGAGCTACCATTGGGGTCCAGAGCGGTGCACCGTGTGAAGGTGGCACTAGAGCCCCACGAGTGAGAATGGACTGTTAAGCCGCAAAAGGCAGCGGATGCCCGTTGCACCGTCCCTGTTGGGACCACCACTGAAGTTGTTGTTGTTTGAAAGTTTGCAAAAGAATGATAAGGAAAATGAAAATGCCCGAAGTTTAACCTGATTTGCTTTTGTGATTGAACCGGCTGGAGCTGGCACCGTTGTCCCCGTGGGGACCGTTTAAGTTTATTGGCATGGGAACTATCCATGGACAAGCCCGTGAACTTGCAGGGCACCACAAACGTTAAGTGGCTTGTAAATATGTTGGGTACCGTTACCGTTTCCGCAATACCGTCTCCGGAGAGGCAGGTTGGATGGAGGGCCCTGAGCAGAGCAGGCCACGGCCCAGCCACCAAAGGAACCGGTGGCCACCCTCTGGAGGGGAAGGACAGATCCCGCTCGGGTAACTTGTGCTGGACTGTGGGTCAAGGGGTGCTGCCTGGGTTTTAGGGGCAGCATCAGGGCCAGGTTGCTTGGGTGGGAGAGAGCGGAAACCGTGACCGTATACCGTTGCAATGTTTAAGTAAATGTGCCTCCCGTCTTGTGAAGAGTTTTTGATTAAAAATGTATTTATGTTTGCTTAACCCTGTTACCCCTTTTTCAGAAAAATAAAACCGGTGTAGGACGGCAGCCCGCGGACGGTCTGCATTTTGCTAAGGGGGAATGTGTCGCCCTGGGCAAGCCAGGGGACACAGGTCACACACCACTACACCCCACACTCCAGGTAGGCACATCACAGCTAACCACAAATCCTTGTTGCCTTCCTCCAGGAGTCTGATGATGCACACCAGGGGGTGGGCCAGGCGGTTGGCTCCGCCCACCAAGGAGCTCACAGCTCTGGAGGCAGGAAGTAACCAGGCAGATAGCTCAGGGAGGAGCAGGAGTGAGGAGCTAAGAGGGAGAGTAGCCCAGGCAGGGCAAGAGTGAAGATGAGTCCAGGAGGAGGAAGTGGAAGGAGTGGAGGAGTAGTCTAGACAGGGCAAAAGTAAACAGCAAAGTGAGAGTGAAAGTAGAGAAGTGGAAAAAGGAGAAAAGCAAGTAAAGTGACAGAAGAGAAAGACAGCCTGAAGGGTCCAGCTTTGTGAGGGCCAGAACAGCAAGGTCAGCAACGGTGGTGACTGTCTGGAGGGGGACCGTTTGGAAGTTCCTGGAAGGACCCCGTTGGCTGTGTGCCCGGTGGTCTGGAGCAGTGTTCCGAAGGACAGTCAGCACCAGGGCAGGGGCCTCTCGGACCCCGGAAAGGCTAGGAGTCGCCAGATTTGCCAAATCCGTCAGTGACGGGGACGCAGATCCCCCAACAACCAAGTCCCGATTGAAGGCAACAGCCCAACCCGTATTGGAGAGACACCGCCACCGCCACGGCACCAGTTTCTCAGGGCCAGCGCCTGCGGGCAAAGTGTAGAGCTCCTCCGGCCCAGATTGCAGTCGGGGAGCGGGTAACCGGAGGGAATCCACCGCTACCATCAGTCAACACAGGTGCAAGGAAGAGGGACATCACCGTCACCTACCGGGAGTGCAGGTGCAGCCGTCTGTGGGACCGTCCTACCAGCCGTTGGTTTACCGTACAAACTGTGTCCGTGTGTCAGGCTGAGTGAGTACCACAGTGCCGCAAGGCACAGCGCTGCCCCCGCGTCCCTGCGCCCTCCAGGCCCTACACTTTACATCTCATCACCGGGCCCCGGGATCACCATCCCCTACCCACGGAGGGGCAACACAACACCTGGCTGCTCCGCATCACCATCCCCGGGACCCCCACACTGAGCAGCGGTGGTGCAATCACCACAACCGTGGGTGGCGTCACGAACTATAACAATCCCCCACACCCAACAAACACCCCCTTTCACTCACGGGCGAGGAGTGTCGCTCGAGAAACCCCGGGATCCGGCCCACAGCTCGAGCCACCAGGAGCAGCTGCCGGACCCGAGCAGAAGGGGTGAGCGCGGTGTGCTGACACCCTCCTCCCCGCCCGCGACACTTTACCTTGGCTGCTTATGAAAAATAGGGGGGAACCCATGCCATTTTTAAAAATTATTTAAAAAAACACCATGGGATCCTCTCTATTTTTGATAACCAGCCATGGTAAAGCAGACAGTTGAGGGTTTACCATTTGGGTTTGCTAATCCCTATTCCTATGTGTAAACATCCAATGAATGAGTGAAATGCTGCTCATTCATCGGGTGATTGGATTGTTTGAACTAAATCATTTTTCTCGCAGCACATCGCCTGGTACAAACTGCAGATGTGCTGCTAATAACATGTCACTAAATGCAGACAGATTAATAATAGTGATTGTTCTGTGCCCATCATTCTTCCTAATCCTGTGTAAAGGAAACAAGCACCGAAGTACTTCAATATTGTTGAATAAAAGAAAGGAGAAAGTATGCCCAAAAAAATAGGATTACCAAAGGATATAAATATTTTATTTCCGTAAAGCAAAAACTGACATCCAATTAAAAACAGTTATGAAAGCACATGGACTATGAAAACCCAGAAAGGGGTGCCTGTAAGAAGGCCAACTCCAATCTCAGAAGCCAGGCCTTGAATACTGTGGATTGCGCTCATTTACAAGTCTGAACTCCGCTCATGTAAATGCAGCCTAAATGGTTGAGTGTGATGGAGCAATATGTGAGCATTTAGGGCCCCACTTTGTCTAAAACCGGCTCTTGCTGGGCCTCATAGGTGATCATGTGTTAGAATACCATACAACACTATAGTATTCCATTGGTGATCAAGAGCTCACAGGTTCCCTTTGAAGGACTAATTAACAAAAAAAACCCTGTCTGTATATGACACCCAACTCTAAATAGCTGAATGTTGCAAATAAAAACTAACATTTTTAAATCCATGTGTACAAGATAGGCGAAATTAATAAATTCTAAAAGACAAGCTCTCATATGGCTTTGTCGAAAAAAACGTTATGGATCTTGGAAGAAAGGGAGAAAAAAAAAGAAAAAAACACCCAGTTCCTAAGGGGTCAAGGCATGGCTCGTTGTGGTCTCTAAGTGTAAAAACAATAGATACATTTCCAGTAACACACATTAAACATTTGTATGGTCACTAGATTTCTGGTGTCTGGTAGAATATTAATACTATTATATGTCATTTCAGGGTCATGACTGCTATCCCATCCTGTACACATATAATGAAGCCCAGGGGACCCTGAGCTTTGGAGGAAAACTGGATGTTCCTAAGCAGAGTTCACAAAGAGGGATGACTGCAAGAGAAAGATTTCAGAATCTGGACAAGAAGGCCAGCTCTGATACCAACAGCGGCGCCCTGGATTCCTTACACAAGAACAGCATCAGGTAAGCCATATCTGGAACCCATCTTCACTGTCTCGGTGCCCACACACTTTAGACTCCCGCTTTTGGCTGACAGCTTTGCCTCCCGACTCCCACATGAACGCTTGTTCAGCAGGCAGCAATCTCTGATGACTCCCTCCACACACATGTAAGACCCTTAAGACCTTCTGAGTTTTCATGTGTTTTCAATGGGGTAAGGAAAGTAGACAACTTCTAAACCCCTCTGCTAGCAGCTGATATCCCAAGAGAACAAATAGAATGAACATTTAATATGAAACTGCCAAAATCTGTGGACTTGGACGGCTTTGGAGGGGTATTTCCATCTCCAAAATCCTATCCCAATATGTAGTAAGTGTAATAATAATAATAATAATATTATTATTATTATTATCAAATATCTCAAATTAGAAATGTAGTATTGTGTCCGTGATTCACTATGTCGCTTACCTCATGTGCAGAGCATTGCAGCACCTTAGGTATCCATGGTAACATCTGCGCATATAGTCACAGTTAGGCCTTGGTTCCACTTGCATTTTGCAGGACTATTGCAATCCGATAAAACATTGGACTGCACTTGCCCCAGTGCAAAACTATAAGGCAGTGTCCATTTGCGATTGCGTTCTCATGCCATATCGGCTTGAGAAATAAATCGCAGCATGCTGGCAACGCAACAAGTCTCTGCTCATGCACCCCCATGCAAGTGTATGGGAGCATATCATCCGACTACAGTGCGATGTATGCAGAGATAGGCAGTGGATGAGATGGGGAAAAAGTGTTCCCTCCCTCTTTTCCGCAGCTGTGATCCGATCACAAGATCGGATCACAGTCACATGACCCTCGGCTCACACTCGCAGCAGAGGGTCATTAGCATATTGCTTCTGATGCTCTCGCATCGGAAGCTCTGCACAAGTGGAACCGTACCCTTAGATAGTTGCTCGTGGTTATAACTATGGATACCTAAGGTCCTACAATGCCCTGCACATGAGGTAAGCGACAGTGAATCAGAAGACCTATACTACATTTCTAATTGGAGGTACAGTTAGGTCCAGAAATATTTGGACAGTGACACAAGTTTTGTTATTTTAGCTGTTTACAAAAACATGCTCAGAAATACAATTATATATATAATATGGGCTGAAAGTGCACACTCCCAGCTGCAATATGAGAGTTTTCACATCCAAATCGGAGAAAGGGTTTAGGAATCATAGCTCTGTAATGCATAGCCTCCTCTTTTTCAAGGGACCAAAAGTAATTGGACAGGGGACTCTATGGGCTGCAATTAAATCTGAAGGCGTCTCCCTCGTTAACCTGTAATCAATGAAGTAGTTAAAAGGTCTGGGGTTGATTACAGGTGTGTGGTTTTGCATTTGGAAGCTGTTGCTGTGACCAGACAACATGCGGTCTAAGGAACTCTCAATTGAGGTGAAGCAGAACATCCTGAGGGTGAAAAAAAAGAAAAAATCCATCAGAGAGATAGCAGACATGCTTGGAGTAGCAAAATCAACAGTCGGGTACATTCTGAGAAAAAAGGAATTGACTGGTGAGCTTGGGAACTCAAAAAGGCCTGGGCGTCCATGGATGACAACAGTGGTGGATGATCGCCGCATACTTTCTTTGGTGAAGAAGAACCCGTTCACAACATCAACTGAAGTCCAGAACACTCTCAGTGAAGTAGGTGTATCTGTCTCTAAGTCAACAGTAAAGAGAAGACTCCATGAAAGTAAATACAAAGGGTTCACATCTAGATGCAAACCATTCATCAATTCCAAAAATAGACAGGCCAGAGTTAAATTTGCTGAAAAACACCTCATTAAGCCAGCTCAGTTCTTGAAAAGTACTCTATGGACAGATGAGACCAAGATCAAGCTGTACCAGAATGATGGGAAGAAAAAAGTTTGGAGAAGAAAGGGAACGGCACATGATCCAAGGCACACCACATCCTCTGTAAAACATGGTGGAGGCAACGTGATGGCATGGGCATGCATGGCTTTCAATGGCACTGGGTCACTTGTGTTTATTGATGACATAACAGCAGACAAGAGTAGCCGGATGAATTCTGAAGTGCACCGGGATATACTTTCAGCCCAGATTCAGCCAAATGCCGCAAAGTTGATCGGACGGCGCTTCATAGTACAGATGGACAATGACCCCAAGCATACAGCCAAAGCTACCCAGGAGTTCATGAGTGCAAAAAAGTGGAACATTCTGCAATGGCCAAGTCAATCACCAGATCTTAACCCAATTGAGCATGCATTTCACTTGCTCAAATCCAGACTTAAGACAGAAAGACCCACAAACAAGCAAGACCTGAAGGCTGCGGCTGTAAAGGCCTGGCAAAGCATTAAGAAGGAGGAAACCCAGCGTTTGGTGATGTCCATGGGTTCCAGACTTAAGGCAGTGATTGCCTCCAAAGGATTCGCAACAAAATATTGAAAATAAAAATATTTTGTTTGGGTTTGGTTTATTTGTCCAATTACTTTTGACCTCCTAAAATGTGGAGTGTTTGTAAAGAAATGTGTACAATTCCTACAATTTCTATCAGATATTTTTGTTCAAACCTTCAAATTAAACGTTACAATCTGCACTTGAATTCTGTTGTAGAGGTTTCATTTCAAATCCAATGTGGTGGCATGCAGAGCCCAACTCGCGAAAATTGTGTCACTGTCCAAATATTTCTGGACCTAACTGTATTTGCTATTATTATTACTACACCTACTACATATTGGGATAGGATTTTGGAGATGGGAATATCCATTTAATCTTCTGTGTTTGCGGCCTTCAGAGACTGGAAACAATCTTGCTGACATTTTGAAATAGCACAGGATATAGTCCACTATCTATCATCTGTCACTTCACCTCCCATTGAGCAGATACAGTATAATGAGTGCAGCAAACGGCTAAATTTTGCTGCTTAGAAATTTCCACAGACAAGAACTCAGGTATAATCTGGAATACACAGAATATAACACTTCTGTTCTTTACAGTCAAATCTCTGTGCTGGATGGAGGGAAGATGAAATGTAGCAGGTTCTGCACCACTGGGATGGATGGAGGCATGTGTATCTGGGACATAAAGGTAAGCCGCACTCCACATTCACACGCCGTCATACGCGTCCTATTTCCTATAAGTGTATACACAACTAAAAGGATATGGACAACTTCGGGGCATTTTTTTTTACATAAGTGCATGTATTCTTTAGCAAAACATATATTTGTTAAAGTATTTAAAGCTGTGGGAAACACGCTGCATTTTTTTCAGCATTTTGTCCTTGCAGATTTCAATCAATACTACAAGGTAAAACACATCCCAAAATCCTGACTTGCTGTGCACATGTTACAGATTTCTTCCTTGCAGATTTTGGTGCAGAAGAAATCTGCAGCATGTTAATTCTTTCAGCGTTTTTTTCTGCGGATATAATCCACTGCAGTGCTCGTGCTTGATCACTGCAGTGGATTATATCTGTCACTTTGCCTCACACACCATGCATCCGGCATGGTGTGTGAGGCTCTCCATAGCTCAGTAACCTGGGGTTGTCATGGTGACAACCCAGGGTTGCCATTGCAGCAATCTGGTCCCTGTGATCACATTACAAGGACCTTGATCGCCAGGGAGAAGTAAGCGATTCCTGTCTCTGCCTCCTGAAGGCTGCGATCGCATTGATTGCGGCATTCAGGGGGTTAAATTACCGGGAGCCACGTGGGCACTAAGAGTCGGGTGCCGGCTGTAACATCAGCCGGCAACCTGGTGGCGATAGTGGGAATACAGTGCCTGAACCCCCACGATCGCCATGACTAACAAAACAAATGGAAAAATGCCAGAAAAAATGCTTAAAAAAACCCAACAAAAACGCAATAAAAAATTAGCATTTTTTTCTGCTGCATTTTTTCCTGCCAAAACATGCAGTTTTGAGCACAGAAAATCTGCACACACATCTGCTACGTGGGCACATTCCCTAATAAAAAAAAATTGTCACCATTTTGCTTCTACAGCCTCTATATATCACAGTATATGCACAGGCTGCAGAATGCCGCTATATCTAGTCGATTCAATTTAACTATTTAAACACCACAGTTAACCATTGACAGTGGCATATAAAATTACACTATTGCCAGTGCACTGACTCCCATAGGCCAACATGGGGGAGCGATGGGTTACGATGGTGGCTGGTGAAGGCCCCCTATAACTGTAATGTTAGTCTTTGTGAGGAGCTCAGCTACATACAGGCTGAGCTTCACAGAACAGCAATTTCACAATATGCTGCAATATTTGATATTATGGTATATATAAGCAATCAGAGGTTCAAATCCAATAAAGGAACTAAAAAATACCGTCATTTTCTTTAATAATACATACGTATGAATAACCGCATTTTTACAAATACAAAACTAAAGAATAGAAAAAAAATAACATATTCGGAATTGTCATGATCCCAAAAAGTCTGATGCATGAAAATATAAAATTATGTAAATTGTATGTTAAATGCCAAAAAGAGAAAATAAAAAGCAAAAAAAACAAGAATTAAGCCACCATAAATACAAAAAAAAGCAATGAAAAGGTCATATGGAGTCCAAAATGGTATCAAGAAAAATATCAACTCAGAACGCAAAAAAAAACGAGTCCTCATCCAGCTCCATCGAAGGGGAAAAAAGCTACGTTTCCGAGAATGACAACACGTTTATTCATTGTTTTTATAACGTTCTTGTCCGGTTGAGCTGGAATCAGACTGATTTGGAGAATCTTCCTGTCAGGTCATTTTTTTTAAAAGGCTAAGTAACTAATCTGACACATTTTTAGAATTGAACCCCAATGACCTATAATTGTCTGTATAACAATTATATTTTCTGCTTTCCTTTTTTAGAGCCTGGAATCAGCAATGAAAGATTTGAAAATCATATAAGCATTAAGAGCAGAACGTGATCCAGCAGCTTTTTTTTGCCCTCTGATTTCTACCTGCATCGCTTCAATTGTAACTTTCTTTTTACAAGATTAAAATTTTTCAGCATTTTTTTACTCGAGGGTTGTATACCGACCAATGGGGACTCAGTTTTTAAATACAATCATTTAAAAAAAAATATACAAACTCAATGTATTTTCTAGGACTTCACACAAAACCCATCTGGAAATGTAGTAACTCAGCAACTGGAAATGAAGTTTTAATACTTGAGCCAGTCTTTCTGCCATGCTGCTTCCCCGATGACAGATGTTTACAAGCATTGCCATGAACAATTTTGAACAAAACTATAAATGTACTGTTTAGAAATAAAAATTCTGATGAAAGAAAGAAATATTGCTTTGCTTTTGTATAAAAATGTTATTGCTTCTCCTTAAAGGGAACCTGTCAGCAGAAATTTTGCCCAAAACCTAAAAGACTCCCCCTCTGCAGCTCCTGGGCTGCATTCTAGAAAGGTCCCTGTTATTATTGTGCCCCATGTGAGACCAAAATAAAGAGTTTATAAAGTGGTACCTTTTTGTATTCAGATACTGTAATTGTGACACGGGGGCGGGCTCTCTGGCGTCCGTTATTCTGCCTCCTGGTCCTGTATGCCGCCCCCATTGCTCCTTTCCATAGCTGATGCACCGCCCACTGCTCCAGCCATCCCCGCGCATGCCCAGTGCCAGTCTCATGGGACTGAGCAGTGTGACCGCTGGTGACGTGTGCGCAGGCAAGTGATTATGGGCGGGGCTGTGATTGTTATCAGCAAGTACCCGCCCATAATCTCGTGAGCGCGCAAACCTCACCAGCGGTCACACTGTGCTCAGGGTAGTGCTAGACTGTATGGGCTGCTTCCAGGGATGACGTCCCTTTTGTCACGTGATAGTATTTTGAACACGCCCCTATCACGTGACAAAAGGGACGTCATCCCTGGAAGCAGCCCATACAGTCTAGCATTACCCTGAGCACAGTGTGACCGCTGGTGAGGTTTGCGCGCTCACGAGATTATGGGCGGGTACTTGCTGATAACAATCACAGCCCCGCCCGTAATCACTTGCCTGCGCACACGTCACCAGCGGTCACACTGCTCAGTCCCGTGAGACTGGCACTGGGCATGCACGGGGATGGCTGGAGCAGTGGGCAGTGCATCAGCTATGGAAAGGAGCGATGGGGGCGGCATACAGGACCAGGAGGCAGAATAACGGACGCCAGAGAGCCCGCCCCCGTGTCACATTTATAGAATCTGAATACAAAAAGGTACCACTTTATAAAGTCTTTATTTTGGTCTCACATGGGGCACAATAATAACAGGGTAACAGGGACCTTTCTAGAATGCAGCCCAAGAGCTGCAGAGGGGGAATCTTTTAGGTTTTGGCCGAAATTTCTGCTTACAGGTTCCCTTTTAAATATCAAATTCTGAATTTTGCACTGGCCATGCATAAAATAGATTCTACACAGATGATTATTCTTTACTGTAAGAGCAGTGAGATTTTGGAATTCTCAAAATATAATATTACAGATTATGGGCATTGCATTCTGTGATGGAGTGTTGATCCAGGGATCTAGTCTGATTGCCGCATGTGGAGTGAGAAAGCAATTTTTCCCCTAATTTGAGGCAAGTCGCATCTGCCTTATGAGATGTTTGCCTTCTTCTAGGTCACCATGTTAAGCTATAGGTTGAACTGGATGAATTTATCTCTACCTTTAACCTTCAAAACTATGAAGCTATAAAATGAGCAATATACGGTACATAACACAATGAGCAATAAAGTAAATGGAGATTCCTTAGGATTTTTGCCCTAGGAAACTGATTGTGGGTACATTTAATAGGGCAAACATCAGAACTGGAAGCATGAGTAATAAGGCTCAGTTCACACATGCATTTTGACATTTTGTCTGCACTATTTTATAGAAATAAATGCAATGAATGCATTAATACATTGTCTGGGCTAGCCATTTTGTCAGCTGAAGTGTCCGTGGGAGAAGCCCTCTTCCTGCCACCAGATCCACCATAAGTAGTCTTTAGGTGAGATGTAATGTATAGTCCGGCTCACCGCCTGTTAGTTCCAGCTTGTCATGAAGTCCAGGATTCAGCTTTGACAAAGCTAGTGGATCTAAAACAGAAAAAAAGAGAGGAATTCATCTCTACATACGAGTTTTTTTAATGATAATTCCAGTGAATTGAATTACAGAGAGAACATAATCATGTGGGTAACATATTCCTTGGATACAGTTTCATGGCTAAAACAGCACATCCATCAATTAATGAATTGATCCTCTTTCTTCCTCTTTCTAGTAACAGGAGGAGCCCTTTCTGTTTTTTTTTTTTAATTTCCCGCTCGTCCAGTCACTTCTGGATCCCCTGTGGCACCCTTCTGTTACGACGCTCACCGCCAAGAATGAGATGGCGAGCGCGGGGATGGTGGGTGCATCCCAAGGTTGAGGTGGACCCACTGGACCACAGGGGGAACCCGGACCCACAGAGACAAGGGAAGGGCGGCATCCAGGGACTGTGGCAGATGAGCCATGGCTTGGTGACCGCAGGACAGAGGGACAGGTGAGGTCAGACAGGACTAGCACGAGAACACAGTACAGTTCAGGAACAGGCTGGTCCCGGGACACAGAAATGGACTAGGAACTCAGGCAAGATGGATCAGGGATACTGGCTGGTCCCGGGATGCAGGATAGATCAGGGATACTGGCTGGTCCTGGCCACGAAGACGGACAGGACAATAGACACTGGGGATAATCAGGCAAGGCTCCAGACATCAGGCAGAGGTCATTAGACACCGGACATCAAGATAGGCTCATGAGATTGAGCAGAGGTCATTAGACACCGGACATCAGGTAAGGCTACAGACATCAAACAGAGGTCATCAGACACCAGACATCAGGTAAGGCTCCAGACATCGAGCAGAGGTCATCAGACACTGGACATCAGGCACAGACCGCAACAGGGTGGCACAGGCAAATCAGCACAGACCGCAGCAGGGCTTCAGCTACAGAACACATCGACAAGGCTGGAGTCTCGGGACAGGTTGATAACTGGATACGCCAGACCCTGAATACGCAGTTAACTGAATACGCCAGATCCAAGGATACGCCGGTCTACGGACAAGATACCAGACTCATATTAATGTGACGCCCGTGGACTATCAGGTCGTCACAGGGTATTGCACAACCTGTCCTCCCGTGCAGTATCCACCTCCTTCTTGGTTATGGGTCCCTAACTATATGGTGTTGCCTATATCAGCTAATCAAATCCTAGATACACCCTGCACCACACCCACCAAACACACCAGTGGACGGCTTGAGTGGAATAGAGTCGCCCACCTGGGAGGGTTGGAGAAGGGAGGACAGGGGTGTCAAGAAGGAGAGAGTTGAACTTGAGAAGTGAGAGTGAGAGGAGGTTAAGGAGCAGGGCTCCTGGGAAGCAATCTAGATGGCAGACAGTGGTCAGGGCCTAGAGGAACTGGACCCCCGATCGCAGGGGATCGTGGCAAGGGGCACGGAACTGTTGAGGAGGACAGCCGGCGGCCTTGCACCATCACCGGGCTGGGACCAGTGCACGACGAGGTACGTGGACCCTAAGTCGGGGAGTTGCTTCAGGCAACCTGACAATTCACCCGACGAGAACGGAGCCTTCAAGATCCGCTCTCCACCTGCTCCAAAATCGGGGTACTAGCACAACGAGGGGGATAGGACTTTCCACTCAAAATGGTCCAGAAAATCCCAAGCGTGAACCCTGAGAGCAAGCTCCCACACTTAGCCATAGTGGGGAGCGGGACCCAGCAGGTTTCATACTACCGGGACCAACAGAGAAGTAAACTTAGTGCCAGGAGGCAGGTCACGGATCACCAAGCAGCACCATTGGGGACGGGACCTGAACTAAGCTCCCCTCAGCGGCAGCGGTATCCAGAACTTTGGTTTATCCAGTTGTCGGTGTTAGCTTAATGGACTGAGTACGCAAGTGACCCCTTTGCATCTAATGGCACTGCCCCGCAATCACCGAGTCCCGGGGTATCCCCCCTACCCATGGAGGGTCACAACACCTGGCTGCCCCATTCCATCATCCCCAAGTACTCCCAACTGCAGCGGTGGTACTCCTAATTACCACATACCACGGGTGGCGTCACAAACTCTAATACATCCCCTGTAAATACCCCCCCTTCATTTGAGTGGCTGCATGACCCCCGGGTCCGGAGACCCTCGAGCCACCGCGGAAGCAGCTCGGCTGCTGGCACGGGGGCGGCACATTAACATCATATTACAACAGTAGCAGACTCCAGCACTTGAGCAGCAGCAACACAGTCGGGCACAAACCGCAGCAGGGCAGTGCAAACACAGGCGGGTATGGACCGCAGCAGGGCGATGCAGGCGCAGGTGGGCATGGACCACAGCAGGGCGGTGCAGGAACAAGTGGGCACGGACCACAGCAGGGCGGTGCAGACACAGGCGCGCCCGGACCGCAGCAGGGCAGTGCAGGCACAGGTGAGGACAGACCGCAGCAGTGCAGGCACAGGCGAGCATGGACCGCAGCTAAGTGGTGTAGGCAAAGATGGGACTGGACCGCAGCTAGGTGGCGCAGGCTCAGGCGGGATTGGACTGCAGCAAAGTCATGCAGGCACAGTGGGATTGGACCGCAAGTGTGTAGTGAAGGAACAGTAGGCACTCCGGACTTCACGTTCAAAACACAAACAGGATTTTATTCACAGGAACAGAACACAGAAATTGGTACCACAGGAACACACAGACAGGACAGGTCTAGGGTAGACATCAGCATGCCAGAACCATTAGCAGTCAGGACTATTGCTGGATACGGGCAGACCAGAGCAACAAGGCAGGGCCAGCACACAGGTAGGTTTAGTAACCTAAAGCAGTTGCTTGGCGAAGCCCATCAGGGAAGAGGAACTTTTATACCAGATACTTCCCAGCCATAGGCTGGGGACATCTTAGCAAGGTGCACATGCTTCCTAATAAAAAGACAGGAAGCATGCTGAATGCGCACCCCCCTAGGCTGGAGGCCAGGAACCCCCACACAACATGTGCAGGGCCTGGGGCCTAGGCAGGAGTTGAAGACCATGAACACATGGGCATCCACATGGGGGGCGAGATGGGGACCGCACTACACGTGGATGGAAATAAAGGTAAGAGGAGGGTGCAGGGCCACTGCACAAAGACACAGAGGGGTGCAAGCATACTAGGGGAGCCGGCGGTACATTATAGCCAACACACATGTGGGCATCCATGGGTCAAGTAGAGTGCAGAGTAGGGACACTTCAAAAATGCAGAGAAGCGCCGGTGTGCTAGGGGAGCCGGCGCTACACCTTCTAGCACTCAGGCCCTGCTGGGCTGCACCTAAATTGATTCCTTGCCATTCACCCTGCCACAAGGTATAGGGAAAGGATATTTGGAAAGGGCCATCGAGATAGGGAACACTCACCCAGCATTGTCTAACGATTTTGGGATTAGGAAGATGATTCACACGCGGCATCTTAGGAAAACTACTCTGATCCGCTGCCTCTTGTGAAGACACCCTACAGTGGGTAGGGAAAACTATTACCGTATTTTGCGGACCATAAGGCGCACCAGATTACAAGGTGCATTATCAATGAGCGCCTATTAAGGCGCCTAGGTTCATATATAAGGCGCACCAGATTATAAGGTGCAGCGCATTAAATGAAACAAAGCTCAGACCCTAGGTCAAACTTTATTCAACTCTTTCACAATAACTCTCAACTTGTTCAGTTGTAACTGCAAATAAATACATTTACATTTTCAGTTCATTCCTCCTCCACAAATCCATCAAATCCTTCATATTCAGTGTCGGAGTTTAACAGTTGGGCGATTTCTATATCAAGCATGCTCGGGTTCCCCTCATCATTATCCAAGTCGGTCTCGTTGCTGCTGCTTAGCTCTTCAGTGATGATTCCAGCCTTCCTGAAAGCTCAGATGACACTGGAGACTGATACCTTGTTACAGGCATCCACGATCCACTGGCATATAGTGGCATAACTTGCCCGGTGTTGCCTCCCTGTGTTGGCAAATGTGTGGTCACCTTCTGTCATCCAATGCTCCCACGCAGCTCGCAATTTAACTTTAAACTAACCTGTTGACGCCGATATCTAGCCGCTGGAGCTCTTTGGTTAATCCACCCGCAATTACGGCAAGCTGTGAATTAGTTTTCTTCACTTGGGCTTTGACGTTATCGGTCACATGGGCGCGCATGGAGTCACAAACCAATAGGGATGGGGATTTGTGAAAAAAGCCATCTGGTCTCTTGACGTAGACCTCCCTCAGCCACTCAATCATCTTCTCCTTGTCCATCCAGCCCTTTGGGTTAGCCTTGACGATGACACCAGCAGGAAACCTTTCTTTTGGCAAAGTCTTTCTCTTGAAAATGACAATGGGTGGTAGTTTCTGGCCATTAGCCTGACATGCGAGAACTACAGTGAAAGATGACTTCTCGTTTCCTGTGGTATGTATAGATACCATACTGGTCCCTGTTTACTCAACAGTATGATTTATGGGGATATCGATAGTGAGGGGGACCACATCCATCTATATGATGTGTTCTGGCTGGATATTCTTTTCATTTATCTTGGTTATGCAGCAGGTGCGGAAAATGGCCAGCTTCTCTTCATAATCCTTTGGCAGTTGCTGGCAGACAGTAGTTCTGGTGCGGATGGAGAGATTACGCCTTTTCATAAAACGAAAGCACCATGAAGGATCTCCTCGAAAGTCCTTGATCTCCATGTCGAGTCCTAACACTGTGGCTTTGAGTCAAATAGAGACAGTAGAGACGCTTCTGTGGCACCCCTGAGGCTTCCGTCGCCACAGAGATATTGCACCTCAGCCAGAGGTGTGATGTCCCATCCTAGGTAAGGACAAGGGCACATACCGGTTCACAGGCAAATCTGCACAAACACTCATTGTTAGGCACATACAGGGACCAGAGATGTGGCAGCTACCCCCATGCTGTAGTCAGGGGGGCCGTAAGACCCATCTCTCCTCCCATGGGGTGGGGGCCTAGCAACAAGGAAAGTGGGAGGAGCCAACTAGAAGGTGAGTGTAGAAACGGGAAGTTGAAGTTCAGTGTAGTCAGTGAGAGGGAGAAGAAGTGGGAGGTAGTGACCTCAGGAGAGTGAAGAGAAAGTGACAGAGAGAGAAGTTTCCTGGTGGAGATCCTGGGGCCCAGCTAGGCCCAGGTGACACCACAGACAGAGAAGAGAGGATCCCAGGGCCATGGAAGGGCATATTTGCTCGTGGCCTGCTCCACAGGAAGATTGGGTGGAGGGATCTGGCTGCATTCGGGGACGGTCCCCAGACAGAGGGAAGAAAGACATTTCCTCATAAAGTGACACCGAAGGCCCAGGGTGGTTGCAAGCGCCCAGGGCCACAACCTGCCGTAGATCCCGTGGGAAGAGGGCAAGATTCCAGTCAGGCAAGCCCCCTTGACCAGATTCTATGGTAGAGGCCAAGACAAGTTTATCTATCAAAGTCAAGGCTGTGAAACAAGCCAAGGAAAGAGACATAAAAATGGTGTACCGGTATTAACCCTAAGAATTACCTGGGATCGGCGGAGGCACTGGACAGTGGATCCCAGCATTCCGTGAGCAACCGGACAGCTGCCGTGTTAAAGGACACAGTGAGTAAACATCTGAAACTGCAACCTCTGGTGTCACTTCTTTCATTCCGCCCTGCACCGCATCATTCACAAAACCATCATAGACTCTTACAAGCACCAACAGTTGCCCCGGGGTACCGCTCCACCTGTGGGGAGCAGAACCACCATAGCTGCCATTACATCAGCCCCGGAGGCCCTATCCAGCAGCGGCGGCTCCATAGCCACAATCCACAGGTGGCGTCACGAATATATATTTCCACAAACTTTATTATTGATCATCACCCCCTTAGCCGCCATAATAATTGACCCCGCCAGGGTCACGGAGTCGGGCCCCGCCACCGCTGACTACCCGGGACTAGTCCGGCCTGACATCGGGTCACCCAAAGCCCTGGGGTGGGCGAGTCAATTTTGGAGTAACGAACAGGATTTCATGCCCGGTCCCACCGGGTACTGTGCGCCTTACAGAACTGTGCTTAAAGAACTGTGTTTTACTGTGTGAAAACTGCCGCCATTGGGACTGCTGAGCGCGGGAGAAAGAGGGGCGTGCCTGAAGAAAGAACGCGAAGATAAGCCCCGCCTCCGCTATGCAAAGAGGAGGATGAAAAATGGCGCATAAAGAAGCTGAAAGTCTGGCAAAGTAATCATAGATGCCAGACCAGAACGCCGATAGAATGTACTGGATCGTAGGCGGAGTGATGTCGGCCATAGTGGGCTGGGTGCCAGCTTGGCGCCAAGCGCTGGTACAGCCCCCGGCCCCGCCTCCAGAGTGGAGAAGGGTGCAGTCGAGCAGCGTGGTCGAGTACTCGGGTGAACTGGACGCCAGCAAGAACCAGGCAGGAAGAATGGCGGAGTACTGGAGACCAGGCACCCCAGGGAAGGAAAACGCTGACCCAGACCTGAATATGATGCGGATGGAAGTGGAGCTGATGACCCGGCGACTGCAAAAACTCCAGGCGGAGATCAAGCAGCGAGAGGGCGGAGAGGCTGAACCGGGACGCGCTGACGAGCCCTGAGCAGCGTCCGGAGAGGGGAGCCGACAGGCCCAAGAGGCTGCGACTGACCCGGGAAAGGGAGACGTCACCCCCACCCGGCCGAGCCCAGGGCCCAGCAACCCATCGATGTCCGGCCCACCTGCAGGCCTGCAGGAGGCCACCACTGGCCCTGCCGAAGCTCGGCCCGCCGCAGGTCCCCATGCTGAAGACAGTGGCCTAGATAGCCCGGACCCCGACCAACTAGTGGGTCCCTTCCCTAGCCCTCCCACCGGCGTACTTGGTGCGTCTTCCCTGGGATAATTTGGGACGCAGCACCGGTCCGCGATTGGGGACTGGCCCGTCCTATCCTGCCCGTCTCGACCCCGCTCGCCACGGAGATAGCATGCGAGCGGCAACTCGAACAACACAGGCTCGAGAGAGAACGCCGGGAGGAAAGGAGGAGAGCAATGGAGGCTGCAAACCTGGCCTCAAAAGCTAAGATAAGGAAGTCCCGGAAGGCGAGCCATGGCCCGGTCAGGAAGGGCCAAGTCCTGGACTTTAAGCAGGAAGAGGGCTGAGGCTTCATCCGGGAGCCTGGCCTGGGAAAAGACGTATTTGTGTCCAGCCGGGACATAGAGGAACATTTGGAGAGAGGCCACCCAGGGCACGATGTCCAGCCGGGCAACCTGGTAGAGTATACAAGACTGTTAGGAAACCGAGGGTGGTATGCCCTAGATGTCCACGTCCTACGGGAAGAAGCAGCCCCAGTGGAGTCAGCTTGCCGCAGTCCAACTCCAGCAAGTACCCATGACCAGCAGACCCAGACCCTCCTCTCTGTGGCATACCTGCTACCTGGGGCCATGCCAGAGTGGGATCCCTACATCTACCCTCGCGATTAAGTAAGGAGAAGAACACTACAGACTGTAAATAGCCCCTGTTTGTCCCTCATCCTTTTTGAAGATGTCCCTTCTGCACCATCCCGCCCCTTTGTTCTTTTCGAAGAAGCCACCGTTTCCTGAAATCCTGACCCCTGTTCTTTTTGAAGATATCACCCCCCCCCCACTGTCTATGTGTTACCGGGCCACTGGACTTGAAAGTGGTCCGCAGTTAAATGTGTATATATGTGTGTTGTTGAATAACCAGGCCACTGGACGTAATGTGGCTGGTTTGTTTTCGTTTAAAAAGACATTTGGGCCACTGGACTATGCGTGGCCAGAACTGTAATATTGTATATAGTTGCACCAGTTGTGCCCCCTACCAGAATTATGGTGGGAATATCTGCAACACTTGTGCATTGGACTGTAAAGTGAACCAAAGACTTTAAAGTTTTATTTTCCTAAGTTTGCAACGTTCAAGTGAAAGTGCCTCCCATAAAGGGATGAAATGTTTCATTGTTTACCAGTTACAATGCATATAAAAATTTGCAGTTTTCCACTGTTTTCTTGTTTCAGCCCACGGACGTGCTGGGATTTGCTGTGGGGGAGTGTGGTGCCCCTGAGGCTTCCGTCGCCACAGAGATATTGCTCCTCAGCCAGAGGTGTGATGTCCCATCCTAGGTAAGGACAAGGGTACATACCGGTTCACAGGCAAATCTGCACAAACACTCATTGTTAGGCACATACAGGGACCAGAGATAGTGGCAGCTACCCCCATGCTGTAGTCAGGGGGGCCGTAAGATCCATCTCTCCTCCCATGGGGTGGGGCCTAGCAACAAGGATAGTGGGAGGAGCCAACTAGAAGGTGAGAGTAGAAACAGGAAGTTGAAGTTCAGTGTAGTCGGTGAGAGGGAGAAGAAGTGGGAGGTAGTGACCTCAGGAGAGTGAAGAGAAAGTGACAGAGAGAGAAGTTTCCTGGTGGAGATCCTGGGGCCCAGCTAGGCCCAGGTGACACCACAGACAGAGAAGAGAGGATCCCAGGGCCATGGAAGGGCATATTTGCTCGTGGCCTGCTCCACAGGAAGAACAGGTGGAGGGATCTGGCTGCATTCGGGGACGGTCCCCAGACAGAGGGAAGAAAGACATTTCCTCATAAAGTGACACCGAAGGCCCAGGGTGGTTGCAAGCGCCCAGGGCCACAACCTGCCGTAGATCCCCTGGGAAGAGGGCAACATTCCAGTCAGGCAAGCCCCCTTGCCCAGATTCTATGGTAGAGGCCAAGACAAGTTCATCTATCAAAGTCAAGGCTGTGAAGCCAGCCAAGGAAAGAGACATAAAAGTGGTGTACCGGTATTAACCCTAAGAATTACCTGGGATCGGCGGAGGCACTGGACAGTGGATCCCAGCATACCATGGGCAACCGGACAGCTGCCGTGTTAAAGGACACAGTGAGTAAACATCTGAAACTGCAACCTCTGGTGTCACTTCTTTCATTCCGCCCTGCAGCGCACCATTCACAAAACCATCATAGACTCTTACAAGCACCAACGGTTGCCCCAGGGTACCGCTCCACCTGTGGGGAGCAGAACCACCATACCTGCCATTACATCAGCCCCGGAGGCCCTATCCAGCAGCGGCGGCTCCATAGCCGCAATCCACAGGTGGCGTCACGAATATATATTATAAACTTTAACATCACCATCTCCCCCATCCATACCGCCACTTTAATTGACTCCACCAGGGTCTCGGAGTTGGGCCCCGCCACCGCTGACTACCCGGGGCTAGTCCGGCCTGACACCGGGTCACCCAAAGCCCTGGGGTGGGCGAGTCACTTCTACCTGCGGTTCTCTGTTCGATAACCCACTGTTCTATTTTGTCCTCCAGCTGTGGCTATCTTGCTTGGTTTCCTCGGAAACTCAGTTTCGTCTTCTTTACCTGGCGTAGGGCATCTTCTTGTTTCCTCGACTTACGCACCATAGATTCATTAATGTTGAATTCTCTTGCAGCTGCTCTATTTCCATGCTCTACTGCATGACTTATAGCTTTAAGCTTAAAATCTGCATCATAAGCATGTCTCTTAACATGAGGCATTTTTGGGGCACAGATAATCCACAGGGCTCCTGCGCACAGAGCTGTACGTATCACTGCACTTAGTAAGGCTCCTGACTACGGTGGCCATAATGCTCAATTCACGTATTGTATTCATATATAAGGCACACCGGATTATATGGGGCACTTTCAATTTCTGAGAAAATCATAGGATTTTATATGCGCCTTATAGTCCGAAAAATACGGACCTTGTATGTGTGACGCCCTGGGCAAGCCAGGGGTCACAGGTCATCACACCACCACACCCTACACCCCAGTTAGGAACACCAAGGCTACCAAAATCCTTGTTGCCTTCCTCCAGGGGCTGATGTTCACACCAGGGGGTGGGCCAGGCGGTTGGCTCCGCCCACCGAGGAGTTCACAGTCCTGGAGGCTGGAGGAACCAGGCAGTTGAAGCCAGACTAGAGTCTGAGGAGGGAGTTAGAGTTTGGAGGGAGTGAAGTGGAAGTGAAGTAGTAGAGGAGCAGAAGAAAAGAGTAAAAGTGTCAGTAAGAAAGCCTGAAGTTGGTCCGGCTGTGTGCCCGGACAGTGTCAGCAAGGTCAGCAAACGGCGGTGACAGTCTGGAGGGGGGACTGCTCGGAGGTTGCTGGAAGGACCGCGGACGGGTAGTGACCCGGCGGTCTGGAGCAGTATACGAAGAACAGTCAGCACCAGGGCAGGGGCCTCTCGGACCCCGGCAAGGCTAGGAGTCGCCGTAAATTTGCCAAATCCGTCAGTGAAGGGGACGTCTGTCTCCAAACAACCAAGTCCCGATTGAAGGCAACAGTCCAACCATTGAGGAGAGACACCGCCACCGCCAGGGCACCAGTTTCTCAGGGCCAGCGCCTGCGGGCAAAGTAGGGCTCCTCCGGCCCATATCCAAGCCGGGGAGCGGGTTACCGGTGGGAACCCATCGCAACCATTGTCAACTTAGGTGCAGGACAGAGGGACCGTCACCGTCACCTACTGGGGAAAGCAAGTGCAGCCGTCCGTGGGAACCGTCTTTCCAGCCGTGTGTTTTACCGAGAACTGTGTCATCGTCTCAGGCTGAGTGAGTACCACAGTGCCGCAAGGCACAGCGCTGCCCCCGCGTCCCTGCGCCCACCAAGCCCTGCACCTCCCAACTCATCACTGGGCCCCGGGATCACCAACCCCTACCCACGGAGGGGCAACACAACAACTGGCTGCTCCATACCATCCTTCCCGGGATCCCCATACAGAGCAGCAGTGGTGCCAACAAATCACCACAACCGAGGGTGGCGTCACGGACAATAAACAATCCCCACACCCAAAAACCCCCTTTCACTCACGGGCGAGGAGCGCCGTTCGAGTCCCCGGGATCCGGCCCATCGCTCGAGCCACCGAGCAGCGGCAGCAGCAGGCCGCAGTGCCCGCCGGACCCGAGCAGAGGGAGAGCGCGGCGTCCCCTCCTCCGCCCGCGACATATGTCCCAGGTAGTACCTTTGAAACCACTCGATCCTGAGCAGTGGAAACCACTGAAAAGTGGTGGGATGTCCCACCTTTTACATCCACTGGTTTCCCGTCCTAGGAGGTGGAACCTCTCTCATGTTGCTGTAATGGGTGAGAGGAAAAAAAGCACAATAGGTAGAAATTTTTTATTCAGTTCTAGATATTGACCCATAAGGAACACAGACAGAAACCATAATAAGCAATGGGGTCCCAGAGCTTCCACTTGCACCAGTTAATCAGTATTTGACATGAATTCTGTTGTTTTTTTTCCAAAACGGGGATGTGCACATAACTTCTTTTTCAGGCAGAATTCCTCTTGGACCCCACCTGAAAAAGTGTATGCAAAACCGCAGCAAAAAATGAAGAAAGTGCACGCAGCAATGCAAAAATGACTATGCTGTGCACATATTCAGTCTTTTGTAACTTCTTTTAACCGCTTCATAGTTGGAATCTGTAAAGCAGTTAAAAGTACCATGCTTAATATTTGGGCCACTTATCCAAGTTTGAATTACAGAAAAAAAAGGGTAAAGGTAAAACATCCAGCAAAGCGGCTTCAGGCAAAGAGACTGCAGACTTTTTCCTGAAGCATCTTCAACTAGGAAACCTATGTGGATCCGCTGTTGTCTTAAAAATTAGAGATGAGGGGGCGGAGCTAGCCGATGGAGTGTTAAGACACAGAAAGAAGGAGCTCCCACAGACCCACGGCAGAACTCCAATAACACAGGCACTAACCGGGCTCCAGGACGGTAATGGCGCGCAGGAGAGGACGGGCGACGAGCACACAGATCCAGGAGGGAGAAGGTGCTGATATCGGCCGCTTTTTTGGGGCTGCAGCCTCTCAGCCTGACACTGCTGCTCTCTCCAAGATGGCGCCGGCAGGAACTGAGACAGGAGATAACACTCAGCAAACATGCAGAGGAGCGACCTTACTGCCCCCACACGTGCTGGCAGCCAGCACAGCTCTAAATGCAGACACATTAAAGCTGGGCACCACAGAGGGGAATACTGATAACCCCTTGCCCCAGATACAACAACGATCTCCAGGGGAGTTACAGGCAGAGCAAGGCTCCAGCCCAATATTACAACAAACTCCAGCAGCTATGGGAAGCAGACCTGCAGCACCCGGAGAGGAGCCTGTAATAAAACCACCACAACAACATACATCACCTAAAGAACAAAGACCCTCCAATTCAAATACCTCCACCAGCAGAAACAAAGGAGACAAGAATAAACCAGACCAGTCACAGGTACAAGAGGAAGATTGGGATTGGAAAGCACATATCAGATCAATTCCAACCAGGCAGGAAATGGACTCTTTGCTGGGGAAACTAAAGCGGGCTTTACACACTGCGATATCGCCGGTATTTTGTCGTTGGGGTCACGGTTTTGGTGACGCACTTCCGCAATCGTTAGCGATATAGCTTTGTGTAACAGCGTTCAGCGATGTAAAATCGTCGCAAAAGCGTGATTTATCGCTAATCGGCTACACGGGTCCTAATTCCCAAAAATCGTTGTTATTTCTTTGTAACTATCGTTGCTCGTTCCTTTCAACATACTTTACGTTACGTGTGACACTACTACAGCGACTTAAAAAATTGTTGCCTCTTGCGTCATCATCGATACGGGCGTGTATGGTGGTTTAAATGTTCAATACGCCTACTTGTTTCCTATTTGCTAATGCATCTGCTCCATGATTGGAGCATAATATATATAATACGCTAGCATCCTTTTTGCGTTTATCCATTTGGTGGGTTCATTTCCTAGGTTCATTTCGTAGGTTTTGGACGTGTCCTGCTGCCTCCGTGTCCGGCGTATAGTTTGGCGTCATTCGTCCGTGAGATAAACTTCGCATGTGAGTAATTTTTTTTTTTTTTTTCTCAATAATTGTAGAAAATGTGGGGTTTTTTTTAAATTTATGTCTTCCTTTGTATTATAACATTTACATATGTTTGTAGTATTACATTGGGTTTATCATAATTTCGTAAATAGCCTATATCATGACTGTATTTGTGTTTATTTAATACATTACAGTTAGATATATTATATTATCCATTATTGTATGTTATTCAAGATTGCAGGCATCCAAACTTTAAAGTTTAAAAGACGTCAAACATGACTGTGACCAATAAGAATAAGATTCATATTTGTAAAATGTTTATATTGTCAGACCCTAAAAAAATGGTTTCTTATTTAAAAAAAAAAAAAAAAAACCAAAACATTTACTAAATTATTCTCTGTTATACAGGCTAAATATGCGTAGTGAGCCTGAAAATGCCGTCATAGCTGCCATGCTTGTAGCCGGAGGAGCCCTTGCACTTGCCGAGGATCATGAAATGCGATGCAGAACTAGAAAAAGACGAATTTGGGCACGCAAATGGCTACTAGAGAGACAACGCTATACACACATGCACCTTGTAAGAGACCTACAAGAGCATAACCCACATGACTTTAGAAACTACTTACGCATGTCGGAAAGCTCGTTCTCATACCTTTTAGAGAAAGTCCGCCCTTATATCATGCGCAATAATACCGTAATGCGTCAGGCAGTACCTGTAGACGAGCGTTTGGGGGTGACTCTTCGATTCTTGGCTACAGGACGCAGTTTGACTGACCTTCAGTATTCATCAGCAGTGTCCCGCTCTCTACTTAGCTCATTAATTCCAGAGACATGTTTGGCAATAGCACATGCTTTACATGACTACATGCATTTGCCAAATAGTCCTAGTGATTGGGACAAAATTGCAAATACATTCAACCTATTATGGCAATTCCCTAATTGTGGTGGCGCAATTGACGGCAAACACATAAGGATAATGCAGCCACATAATTCTGGCTCATATTATTACAACTACAAGGGCTACCACAGCATTATCCTTATGGCGGTTGTCAACACCACTTATGATTTTCTGTACATTGATATCGGCATGAATGGGCGAGTTTCGGATGGTGGGGTATTTGAACATACGGAGTTTGCATTACGGCTAAAACAAAATCAACTACAATTACCCACCAACCAAAATACCATTGGAAATTTAAATTTTGTTTTTTTGGCGGACGAGGCCTTTCCATTACAACGTAATTTGTTACGGCCATATCCACTTACAGGCTTGAATGTAGAAAGACGCATTTTTAATTATCGTCTATGCAGAGCTAGAAGAGTTGTTGAGAATGCTTTTGGCATCTTAAGCAGTAGATTTCGTATCTTTTCCATGCCAATCAACTTAAAACTTGAATCCATTGACAATGTTGTGCTTGCATGCTGTTATTTGCATAATTTTCTCAGAAAAAGAGATGGTCTTGAATATGTTCCACCTGGCTTTGTAGATGTAGAAAATCAAAGTAATGGTGTTGTTGAGCTTGGGGCATGGCGTCAGCAAGTTAACCCACTGGATAATCTTTTGCCACAGCCACCCCTGACACGTAGTATGATGGATGCAATGGAAAACAGAACTAATTATTGTAATTTTTTTAATGGCCCAGGGGCTGTGTCATGGCAGCATGTTTATACTTAATTAATGAGTTTAGGTGCTCATTAAACATGATATTGCATGGTTGTGTTTAAATAATGTAAGTCATATTTTTGAAAATGTGTTTTTTTTTTTTAAACAAATTGCCTTAAGGGTGTAAAGATTATGATTTGGAGTGGAAAAATGTTTATTGTGTTATGAAAGTAAATTGTTTGATGTTACTTAAAACAACATTGTGAATATTGGTTTTTTTTTATTGTGAAAACATTTATAATCATCACAAATGAATGTATGATTGTAAACAAAATATTTCTTTAGGAAAACATATTAATGTAAATATTAAGCAAAAACTATAAAAAACGAATTAAGCATTACAAGCATTCTGTCAATCATTTCTCTCGTATGATAATTAACATTTATTAATATGTTTGTTATTTACATGACATAAAACATTATGATTCAAACAATATACGCCACATTTCCTTAAATAAAATATTAAACACAGAAATTTTTTTATAAAAAATAAACAACCAATAGAAAATAAAAAAATAAAACAGAAAAAAAAAAAAAACCCATTTGCGCATACACAAATGAGCACATAAGTATTATTAAAGTACATTACGGCGACATACAATGTTCAGTTTGTTAACATATCAATAAAGAAACGTCATGACGTCCAAACGTCTAAAGGACCATGTGACACGCCACACTGTGTACCTGCTGATCTAAAGCGAAACTGAAAGAGAAAATGTCAACCAACAAACGTGCAAAGGTCTGGGGCCAAGGGGAGGTCCAATACTTGGTGAAAAGGATGGATGCACTGGACTATATATGTGCAAAGACATATCAACGTCCTATGGCACATAAAAGAAGTGTTGTTAAAAAAATATGCAGGGGCCTGTACCGTAAATTTCATATCAGACGCACATCAACGCAGGTACTGAAGAAATGGGCTGATTTAAAGTACAGGGATAAGGAGAGAATAGAAGAAATTCGAAGTGACCTGGTAGTGATAGCTGGTAAGATAATATTTTCATCCATACCTAATATATATATGTGTTTTATAATATAAAAACATAACAGTTGTTGTTTTTAAAATCATTAACGGTCTGCTGTGATTTTTTAGATCTAAAAATCACATTATTTCTTATTTTTTTATTGTTTAATTATTTATTTTTTTAATTTAATGTTAACAGATGTAAATTCCTTGAATAATGAGTCAAGCCAGGCCACTAACAATAATGAAGAAAATGTTGTACAGCAGCTGGCTCCAAGCATGGATTCCAACCGTGAAAATAGCCTACACATTTTAAATGAGGAAGCAGACAGCCTTGAATATGATGTTATTTCACCATCATCAGGACATGCTGATGCTGATGTAATGTCAGAAGAGAATATGGAGGACAATGGTAATGATGTGGTTTGACAAAGTTAGTACAGTGGTAAATATTTTGCTAGATGGATAAAACTCTAACAAAATGAACTTATGTTGAAATTAGGTGGGAAAGGATCAGGTTGGGACATGAGCGCATCATCCGGAGATGAACGTGAAGAACAAGTTGTCAGTAATGGTAAGTTTCATGAGTGTACAACATAATGGTCCATGTTTTTGTTTTTTTTTTTGTATTTTTTTTTTAAAACCAAACGCTACAATATATACCAAATACTGACATTTGTTTTTGTTTTTTCCCAGAAATAGTAACACTATATGATATTTATGTGTCTGCAAACCGACTAAAAGAAGCCTCTGCGGCGCATGATGCCCTAATCCATAAATATATTAATCAACGTCATAAATAAATGATGTTTGTTTAGGATTTTTCTATGTTTAACATGTATGTAGAAAGGTTTTTAAAAGAATATTTAAACTTAAAAATATTTTAAAAATAAAAAATTTTACAAGATCCTAAATGATTCTAAAGTAAAATAAAAATTAATAAAAATTTTATAACAAATGTGCGTAATAGAATCGAAAAATACATTATTTCATATGACAGGTTTATTGTCTGTGGAATAGTTACACATTTGTTATTTTTCACAAATATGCACGAAATATCAGGCAACAGAAGGAATACAATAATAAAAAAATATAAAAAAAAAAAAATAAAAAAATAAAAAATAAATATTATAAACTACTTCTTTTTGCGTTTGTTAACCAAACTCATGCGTGACCTACGGCCACGCACACCACCCTTTCGAAGTGGTTGTCTTGATGGCTCTGCTGCAGCTTGAGGATTTTCAGGGGCATCAACAGGATCAACAGTATCAACAGGATCAACAGTATCAACAGGATCAACAGGATCAACAGGATCAACAGGATCTACAGGATCAACAGGATGAGGAACCTCGCCAATGGCAACATAGGATGAGTCTGTTAGTTTTTTAGCTCTTGCCAAACGTAATACATCCTGGATTAAACATTGGGCAATGTATTTTTGGTCTGGGGTAAGTTCCCGCATTTCATCATCCACGAACATAGCAATACCAGAAAGGGGTGGTCTGTTGTGCTGGTCTAGGATGTTTTGTGCCACTCCCATCAGTTTGGTTACAGCAGTAGTAGTGTTTGCAGGGATGGTTTTTTTTTTCCTTTGCCAACTTTGTGTGTATAACACATTGGATGGGCCTGCCTCAACCAAATCCACATTGGTTAATTGGCTAGCAGGAGTTTCCATTAGGTGTTCTGATGATGATTGTTGACTTGTTGTTGGCTCCTGCAATACAAAAAATACATGAATAAATAAAATTTTCATTTAAATATATTTTTTAAATACAACATTTGAATACTTTTACATATATCTTGGAAAGTATACAAATATTCATTTCATCATAATGATAAAAAAAAACAAACATTGTTTATGACAAATTAAGACAATAATAAAAATTATACCTCAGATATAGTCACTTCATTGTTAGCATCTGGGGGAATATCACCACCAATATTGAGGCTACTGGTTGATGGCCTGTGAAGCTCCTGGTCCCTTGTGAAATTCAATAAATCAAAATACCAGAGCGTTGGGACGTAGACATCACCAGTGCCAGCACCAGAACGTTTGGATTCCTCTATTTTGTTCAGTTCTTTCTTATAAACTGTGCGTATTGCCTGTATTTTTCTTTTCACGAGATCCTCGGTACCTTTTTGATTAGGATGGTATTTGTCATATATTACAATCATTTTAAGGTACGCATCCTTTTTAAGTTGCCTATTACTGTACTCGGGGGATTTTATTTTCCATAAGGGTGTTTGCGTCTGGTACACCTCTATGAATTCACGTAGGAATTCCTCCTTATTAGTACACATCTGGAAAACATTAAATAGGAGATAAATCAGTATAAACACTGATTTAACATATTTAAAAAAAAAAAAAACCAAAAAAAAAAAATATTCTATAGAGTTAATACTATAACACATATACAGCTGGAAAACATTTCATTGGAGATAAATCAGTACAAACACTGATTTAAAGAATTGCAATAAAAAAAAAACAAAAAAAAAAACAAATATAGTGAGAAAATACTATAACACATACCTTGCTGCAAAGATTCTCAAGTCCAGATGACAGTTGTTTTCAAAAATCACTTGTGCGAGGACAAACGCAAATGGGTAGACAACAGCTGCAAGAATGAACACGCATCTGCGCACATTTATACTACCAACATCCAATGAAAATCTATAGCGCTGATTACACAAATGAGTCGAGGCAAGAAGGGGTGTAGCGAGTTTACAATTCAACTACATCAAGATGCACTTTGTGTGGGGAAACAACGCCCATATCGCCATGACACTTGGAAATCCATGCGGTGAGACCGCTACACAACGATGCTAATGTTCATCATCACATCGGGAAACGAGATAGCTTGGAAGGCGACTATAAAAGAGATTGTGACATGTGACCGTAAGCACACGACTAAAACATGGACACACAGCGATGAACACACATCGCACTAACGAACAGGGCGTGCCGCACATACGACGACATCGCGCCCGATATCGCAGTGTGTAAAGTAGCCTTTAGGGAATCCCACAAGCAGGACATGGCTGCTATACAATCAGAGATCAAACAAATTGACCAGCGTGTAGCAGCTACATAAGAGGTGCAGGAACAGATATTTTCCCATATAGAATCACATCAACAAGTCCTATCAGAGCACACAGCCCAGATCAGATACAGGACATTTTGACCCATTTAGATGATATCGAGAACCGGCATCGCCGTAATAACTTAAGGATTAGAGGCCTCACAGGGGCAGTGGAACCATCACAGCTGGACGAATGGGCACAAAAATTCTTCACCCGTCTCCTCCAACGTGATCCAGAACAACACACAGAACTGGACCGCATCCACAGATCCCTGGGTCCCAAATCCCCTGACCCGGCCAGACCAAGAGATGTGATATGTCGGGTCCACTTCTATAAAGAAAAGGAGGCCATACTACAAAGATGCAGAGAGAAAGGAGCGGGTACATATAAAGGGACACCCTTGATTGTCCTGCCAGACCTATCACGGAGAACACTACAACTACGTAAGGCCTTAAGACCACTACTCCAGTCCCTTAAAGATAAAGATATTCCATGTCGCTGGGGATATCCTTTCCAACTCCTAGCCAAGAAGAATGGGAAGTCGGCAGTCCTCCGGTCCTTGGGAGATCTTCCTAATTTCTTAGGGACTTTTGAACTGCCTATGATCAGCCTGCCAGATTGGCCAACTCCGGGAGGTCCCACACCCTTACCACCAAGGGAGCAATGGTGACAAGTACAGAACAGACGAGCTGGAGGATCCCCCCGAGATGTACATCGCTGATAATCGCTGACCATCCAGAGAAAGGAAGGAAACATACTGGAGGATCCAGGAGGCGAGATACATGTTGATTATATTTGACTGTTTATCTACCTACATATCTATAGAGCATAACTATATCAATGCTTTTTCCCACCTCTCCCATCATACCATCTCCTCCCCCCCCCCTTTTTTTTTTTTTTTCCTATTCTCTCTCCCCGCTTCCCACCTTCCCACATTCTCCACACTCTCATCACTCTCTAGCACACACCATATTCAACTCTTACCCCCTCCCCACCCTTTTTTTTTTTTTTTCCCTATTTTCTCTTCCCGCTTCCCACCTTCCCACATTCTCCACACTCTCATCACTCTCTAGCACACACCATATTCAACTCTTACCCCCTCCCCCACCCCTTTTTTTTTTTTCCTATTCTCTCTCTCCGCTTCCCACCTTCCCACTTTCTCCACACTCTCATCACTCTCTAGCACACACCATATTCAACTCTCTTACCCCCTCCCCCACCTTTTTTTTTCCTATTCTCTCTCCCCGCTTCCCACCTTCCCACATTCTCCACACTCTCATCACTCTCTAGCACACACCATATTCAACTCTCTTACCCCCTTCCCCACTTTTTTTTTTTTTTCCTGCCCCCCAAATTTTTCCTGCTTCTCCCCACTGGTCCTTTATCTTCGCATCATTCCCTGCGTTACATAATCCTTCTTTCCCAGTTGTCTTTCCCCTTCTCCCCTTTTCCCCTTCCACTTCATCTAGATCTGATATTGAGCTCTGGTTTAATTACATTTTTCTAAGTTGGTTGTACCGTGTTCTCCCGGTGCCATATGTTTTATATTTGAAATATATCAAACATTCGGGGGTTGGGAGGAGGGAGGGAAGGAAAAGTTATTAATCATTATTAAATTGCATATGTGGATTGTTATTCATATTTCATGTGGAGGTCTGTCGTGGGGACGGGGGAGCTCTTGAAGTGCCGTAGGCTTCCCCGTACCTCTATTAGGGACGTGGCAGAGTGCCACATTAGACAATAGTCTACTAGTAGATACTCAGGAGCAGTAGGCCATCTAGTCCTACTTAGCTTACTTACCTCTTTTCTTTCTCAACTATCTTATTTCTATTCCTCTCTTCTTCTTTTTCCTTTTCTTTTCTCTCTTTCTATCCCCTTCCCACTCTTTTCTGTGATGTCGCACCTAACCTTTTGCACCTACAATACTAAAGGTTTAAATAAACCTGAAAAGAGGAGTCAAATCTTATATCGTCTACATCGGAAGGGAGTTAAAATAGCTCTATTCCAAGAGACACACTTCATAGCTTCCAATACACCTAAATGTAAAACCAAAAATTACCCGACGTGGTTTCATGGCCCACACCCTAGTCGGAAGGCATGCAGGGTTTCCATTGCCTTCCACAAAACGTTCCAGCCAACAATCCTTGACACACTCATTGACCAGGAGGGACGCTGGTTATTTCTTAAAATATCTTTTTTGAATAACATCTATACTATTGCTAACATCTATTTTCCAAATCAAGACCAGGTATCCTTTGGACTGGAGACTTTGAGGGGGCTGGCAGAGTTTGCGGGTGGCACCTGTATCATCGTGGGAGGAGACTTCAACCTCGTTCTAGACCCGGTCCTGGACTCGTCCTCTGGTAGGTCCGCAATCCCCTCCTCGGCACTACGTAGATTGAAAAGGGAACTGACATCCCTTAAATTAGTTGATCTTTGGAGGGTCCTACATCCCGGAGTCAGAGACTACAGTTTTCATTCCACAGTACACAACAGCTACACCAGATTAGATCACATCTTCATATCCCATGACTTGCTGGACAAATCCCCGGGCTGCTCGATGGATGTCTTCCTTTGGTCGGACCACGCACCAGTGTATGGGGAAATTGGGGTAAGGGACAGAGGGGACACGGGACACACCTGGAGATTTAATGATAATCTACTTAAAAATGAGCAGTGTCTGGAAGATATCCATAAGACTATTGCAAATTTCAAAATAGATCATGCGGCAGATCCTACACCAGACCCGGTCAAATGGGAAGCGTTAAAATGTATGATTCGGGGGGTTTGCATATCGCATGGATCCAGAATTAAAAAAGAAAGTGCAAGAGAGCTAAAAGAACTACTGCTGCAGCTAGGCCACAAAGAAACGATAAATAAATCCAGAGCCAGTGATATACTCAAAATAGAAATATCTAACATTCGTCACCAAATATTATCCATACTAGATCGAAAATCGTTGTGTGCCAGGGATAAATTCCGCAGGAATATCTTTGAGTTTGGAGATAAAAGTGGACGATTACTGGCCAGAACCCTACATCCCAGATATGCACAAACTCCAATACTCTCGCTAAACTCACAGACAGGAACTCAGATCCACTCCACCCCTGACATACTAGAAGAATTTAGAACCTACTATGCAAAACTTTACAACATCCCAACTCCACATGCCCCATTATCTGACATGAGACACCATAACATCTTAGAATACCTCAATAAATATGCACCAGACCCTCTTGAGGATACAGAGGCTGAGAGCCTAGAAGAGGATTTCTCAGACACTGAACTAGGCGATGCTATTAAAGCCCTTAAAGTTGGCAAAAGTCCTGGCCCCGACGGGTTTACCCCCCGGTTCTACAAAATATGTGGAGAAGCCTGTAGCTCTATAATGTTGAAAGCCTTTAACTCCATAACAAAAACATGCCAGTTCCCTAAACAGACACTTCAAGCCCGAATAACAGTAATCCCAAAACCTGGCAGAGATCCACTAACTTGCGCCAATTACAGACCTATCTCATTAATAAACGTGGATATTAAACTATACTCTAAAATGATAGCTTTGAGATTAGGCCCCTACATTCCCAAGCTGATACACAAAGACCAGGTAGGATTTGTTCCAGGGAGGGAGGCGCGTGATAATACAATCAGAACCCTGTCTTTGGTAGCCCAAGCCCGACAACGTCAAACCCCAATGTGCCTCTTGACAGTCGATGCCGAAAAAGCATTTGACAGAGTCCATTGGGGCTTTTTAGAAGCCACGCTGCAGGCAATTGGCGTCCGTTCGCGCTTACTACAATGGGTAAAGGCCCTATACCGTGAACCAACGGCACAAGTGGGTGTGAACGGACGCCTGTCAACCCCATTCAATATTGGAAATGGCACCAGACAGGGATGCCCTCTATCACCATACCTATACATTTTGGTAATGGAATCCCTGGCAAACGCGCTTAGGAAAAACCCCTCGATAAAGGGGTTACAGATAGGACCAACGTCTCATAAACTGGCACTGTTTGCAGATGACCTCCTGATATATGTGATACAACCAAGGATTAGCTTACCCGCCATACTACAGGAGTTTGAGACTTTTGGTGGACTCTCCAACTTTAAAGTAAACCTACAAAAAACAGAGATCCTAAACGTATCGCTACCGTCGGTGGAAGAGGATGCCCTCAAACCCGTTTTTCCCTTTAAGTGGAACAGCAATTGCATAAAATATTTGGGGATCAGGATACCTTCTAAACACCAAGACCTATATGAACATAATTTTCCAGACCTTTTAAAAAACATACAAAAAGACCTCACGGCTTGGCATAACCTCCCCATCTCGTGGTTTGGCAGAGTCAATACAATTAAAATGGATGTCCTACCCAAAATACTATATATGTTCCAAACAATCCCATTGAATCTAGGAGAAAACTTCTTCCTCAAGTTAAAAAAGATGATCAGCAATTTTGTATGGCGAGGTACCAGACCCCGACTGAAATACTCCATGTTGAACAGGTCTCGCTGGGGCGGAGGGGTGGGGCTACCTGATTTTAAAGCGTACCATGCGGCGTCGGTGGGCAATTGCATACTGGATCTCCTCCATAACAGGGACAGAAAATTGTGGGTAGAGATTAAATGTGATCTACACGCAACCATGACGCAGGGAATCTTCTGGTTATCATCTAGAATCAACTTGGAGACCCTGGGAATTTCCCCGATTCTCTTGTCTCTGGCTACTGCATGGAGGAGGGCCAATAGGCGATATAGGCTGACAGGGGAACCGGGCCCTATGACACCACTGGTGGGCAACCCTGCATTCCAATGCTGGTGTTTCGCCCGGGGACCAGGGGTACTCAGATCCGGGCCACGAGGTCACTTCTGTGGGTATCACGGTGGCGTGACCCGGTCTGTGATCCCAGGCTCCACAGTAAAAGGGGATTTGGTAAGGGAGATTGTACGTGACGCCACCCACGGTTGTGGTGATTATGACACCACCGCTGCTCTGGAAGGGGATCCCGGGAGCGATGACAGGGAGCAGCGTAGTTGTTATGTCCCCTCCGTGGGTAGGGGGGTTGGTTGTCCCGGGGCCCGGTGATGGGGGAAGCAGGGGGCAGGGCGCAGTGCTGCAGTGCGGTGCCCGAGGGCACGGGTGTACTCACAAGAAAGTCACACGGAGTCACTGGTGAACTCAGAATTGCCGGTGTCCGCGGCCTCCGGTACGGGGGTGTTAGAGTCCCACACACGGTGCAGCAGCCCTTGTTGTTTCCTTCCCTGCAGCAAAGTGCCTTTTTCTCCTCTCTCTCTTCCTCTTTCTCCTCAGCCGGGAACGGGGAATCTACTCCCCTGTAGTGATCCGGGTACCCAGGTACCGAGGGGCCACCGCCCGGCTCCGGCTACCTGTTCTGGCCCCTTCCTCACTACGGCCTGCCCCGGCCCTTTTGGAGAACGCTTCACTCCCAGCCTGGGAGCTAACTCCAGACCTCTGTCCTGTCTGCCTCCACACACTCTCTGCTCAGCCCCTCCCCTCTCCTCTGCTTTTCCCTTACACTGGGGGCTGTGCTTTGTCATGCTGCACCGGTGTGAGATCAGATTACCAAGGAGGATTAACTCTTTCTGTGACAACCTGGCTGTGCCAGGGCGTCACACTGGCTTCACGAAATTCGTCCCAGCTTGATTTCAATGCCAACGGGAGGGATCCCACGTGTTAAAGATGTCATTACTCAACAGGGTTGCAGACCACTGTTGTCCTTGCTAGATGACCGGCCAAGAGAGCCAAGTCATTGGTTTCAATACTTACAACTACGTAGCTTTGTAGACTCTCTGTCTCTGAGATCTGAGATGCATAAGGACTTGACTCCATTTGACAGACTATGTTTCCTTCGAGAAACACCTCCCCACACAGTCTCGATAATCTACAACATAACAGTGTCTGGAGGGACGGGGGGGGACCTGCCCAAGTATGTAGGGCAATGGCAGTCAGAACTGAGAAAGACTTTTTCCAAAGAACAGTGGTATAAGTCATTTAACCTAACACACAAATCCACCATCTCATGTAGAATGCAGGAACTCAACTATAAAATCCTCGCACGGTGGTACAGGACACCCGCCAGGCTCCACAGAATGTTTCCAGAGGTCTCAGACACTTGCTGGAGGTGTCAGACCTCGGTGGGCACAATGCTGCATGTTTGGTGGTCTTGTCCAGGGATCCAGGGATTATGGGAAGACGTCTTTGCTCTCTATAATCATTTACATCAAGTGGGAGTGACACCCTCGCCGGAAGTGGCACTCTTCTCAATGTACGGGGGGGCAATCTCTAAGGCGAAGAGAGGTCTGCTCTCAGACTTCATGATCTCAATGAGACAGATCATACCGAAACATTGGAGGTCCACCTATACATTGAGAAGAGCAGACTGGGTGGGGGCTATGGATGCCCTGAGACGTTTGGAAGAGATAAGAGCATTTGATGAAGGGAGAGACTCACTATGCTTTTCTACCTGGTATCCGTGGCTTCAATTCAGAGAAACACAACAATTCCAATCCTGGTTACACACGGGCACGCTGCCACACTGATGTTTGGCGGGGCGAAGTGGCCCTCCTGATGGGAGGATGGCATGGTGCCACGCTACAGAACCCTACAGAATCTCCCCTTCTCTCTTTCTCGTGTTTTCCTTCTTTCTCTTCTCTTTCTCCCTCTTCTTCTCCTTTCATCCCTTGCTTTTCTTTCTTTCCCCTCTTTTCCTTCTCTTGCTTATCTAATTAGTGTACATAGGTTTACTTGTTGAAATATATGGCAAGATTATACAGAATGATATTAGCATCTACATATTAAATAGAACAAAAGATAAACGATTGATATATACTTGGGGTAAGATGTCATTAAGGATGTTATGAAGAATTTTTCTTGTAAGACCTACGATAAAGTTCACTGTAGTATATGCTGTATAAGATTTAAATGCCCAGACCAAACTGCAACTTTTCCATATTCTGTAAAACCGGGCACTACAAAATTATCTATATTCATGCTTTGTTATATAATTTTTCTTGAAAACAATAAAGAAATATTAAACGAAAAAATTAGAGATGAGCGAACCTTTTGATCTTTACCGAGCTTTCTGGTGTTCACCGAGCTGTTCGACGAACAGATCGGCGAACATACCAAACCTATTGAATTTAATTGGAGGCCAAACTTACAGTGAGGGAAATAATTATTTGATCCTTCACTGATAAAGACATGAACAGTCTATAATTTTAAGGGTAGGTTAATTTTAACAGTGAAAGATAGAATATCCAAAATAAAATCCAGAAAATCACAGTTTGATGTTCCTAATGTCCTGATGAAGGGGATAGTCAGTCCCTGAAACGCGTTGACCTGACCTGTGAAAGAAATAAAGAAATGGATTAATCAACTTTTGTGATTGGTGATAGCGCGGCATACAACCCTCTCTTTCTCTAGTACACGTGGCATTTTCAGGGCTGCTGCGTTCGCCATCTTTAAGCTTCACTAGGAGTTGTACCTGTCACAACCCTAGTAGGTGAGTTGAACACCTTTATTAATACCACTGTTATATGTGATAAGACCCTATTGCGCTTTCTCCCTCCACAGGTTTAATGTATAAATTATAAATGTATTGCCTTTTTCAGAGAGAAATAAGTATTTGATCCCCTACCAACCATTAAGAGTTCTGGCTCCTACAGACCACTTAGATGCTCCTAATCAACTCGTTACCTGCATTAAAGACGGCTGTTTTAAATTGTCACCTGTATAAAAGACTCCTGTCCACAGACTCAATTAATCAGTCAGACTCTAACCTCTACAACATGGGCAAGACCAAAGAGCTTTCTAAGGATGGCAAGGAACAAGATCATAGACCTGCACAAGGCTGGAATGGGCTACATTTTTTAAACCCGGTTGGACCCGCCAATCCCGGGTATCTGTAGGTCCGCCCATCACTACTTTCACTGAATTCATCTTACAGCTGTAGTGACTTTTTAGTAACATGCATGCCTCTGATAAGCCAGTAGCTATTTTAACTATTGCAGTCCAGGTTTCCTCGATACATTTCAACTGAATGTGCATCTGTCGCGGGCGGGGAGGAGGGTGTCAGCACACTACGCTCACCCCCTTCTGCTCGGGTCCGGCGGTCGCTGCTCAGTGGCGGCTCGAGCTGTAGGCCGGATCCCGGGGGTTCTCGAGCGGCACTCCTCGCCCGTGAGTGAAAGGGGGTTTGTTGGGTGTGGGGATTGTTTATTGTCCGTGACGCCACCCACGGTTGTGGTGATTTCACCACCGCTGCTCAATACGGGGGTCCCGGGGATGGTGATGCGGAGCAGCCAGGTGTTGCGTTGCCCCTCCGTGGGTAGGGGTTGGTGATCCCGGGGCCCGGTGATGGTTTGGGAGGTGCAGGGCCTGGTGGGCGCAGGGCCGCGGGGGCAGCGCTGTGCCTTGCGGCACTGTGGTACTCACTCAGCCTGAGACGTTGACACAGTTTTTACGGTAAACCAAACGGCTGGTAAGACGGTCCCACGGACGGCTGCACTTGCTCTCCCGGTAGGTGACGGTGATGTCCCTTTTCCCTTGGTGTACTTGATGGTTGCGATGGGTCCCCACCGGTAACCCGCTCCCCGGCTTCAAGCTGGACCGGGGGAGCTCTACTCTTTGCCCGCAGGCGCTGGCCCTAAGAAACTGGTGCCTTGGCGGTGGCGGTGTCTCTTCTATACTGGCTGGGCTGTTGCCTTCAATCGGGACTTGGTTGTTGGGGGATCTACGTCCCCTTCACTGACGGATTTGGCAAATTTGGTGACTTCTAGCCTTGCCGGGGTCCGAGAGGCCCCTGCCCTGGTGCTGACTGTCCTTCGGAACACTGCTCCAGACCGCCGGGCACACAGCCAACGGGGTCCTTCCAGGAACTTCCAAACGGTCCCCCTCCAGACAGTCACCGCCGTTGCTGACCTTGCTGACCTGGTCCTACACACAGCTGGACCCTTCAGGCTTTCTTTCTTTACTGTCACTTCACTTGCTTTCCTCCTTTACTACTTTTCTTCACTTCACTACTTGTTTACTCCTCCACTTAGCTCCTCACTCAAGCTCCCCTGAGCTAATCTGCCTGGTTTCTCCCGCCTCCAGAACTGTGAACTCCTCGGTGGGCGGAGCCAATCGCCTGGCCCACCCCCTGGTGTGAATCATCAGTCTCTGGAGGAAGGCAACAAGGATTTTTTTGGTTAGCTTAGATGTGCCTACCTGGGATGTGGGGTGTGGTGGTGTGTGACTTGTGTCCCCTGGCTTGCCCAGGGCGACACATTCCCCCTTAGCAAAATGCAGACCGTCCGCGGGCTGCTGTCCAACACCGGTTTTATTTTTCTGAAAAAGATAACATAATAATATAACATATTTACATTTTTAATAACTCTTCCCAAGACGGGAGGCACATTCTTTAACGTTGCATAACGGTTTACGGTTACGGTTTCCGCTCTCTCCCACCCAAGCAACCTGGCCCTGGTGCTGCCCCTAAAGCCCAGGCAGCACCCCTTGACCCACAGTCCAGCACACGGTACCCGAGCGGGATCTGTCCTTCCCTCCAGAGGGTAGCCACCGGTTCCTTTGGTGGCTGGGCCCCAGCCTGCTCTGCTCAGGGCCCTCCCTCCAACCTGCCTCTCCGGAGGCGGCATTGCGGAAAACGGTAACGGTAAACAACATATTTACAAGCCACTTAGCGTTTGTGGTGCCCTGCAAGTTCACGGGCTTGTCCATGGATAGTTCCCATGCAAAACTTTAAACGGTCCCCACAGGGACAACGGTGCCGGCTCCAGCCGGTTCAATCACAAAGCAAATCAGGTAACTGTTCGGTAATCATCTTTTTCTTCATTCCTTTCAAACTTTTCAAACAAACAACAAACAGCCACTCTTTACATTCCCTGACCCCGTTTACTCACAGAACGGTCTCCCTGTACCTAAGTGGGGGTCTACCTAGGTTGGAACGGGTGGACCTTCGGGGCCCGGTGTCAGTGGTGCTAGACAGTGGGGTAGAGGGAACAATCGGTTCCTCCTCCCTGCTATAGTGTGGAGCAGGCGGATGTGTAGGGGAGTTGGGTACAGGTTCATCCCTGGGCACTGGCACTGGTTCTGGCTCACGGTTAACCACTTCCACTACTTCTTCATCCACGGGTTGTGGGAACAGTATCACTGGAAGGATCACCGCGCCGTTCTGTGTAGGCCAGTTTGCTGGGAAGTCACCCATTACAGTGTGGATTACCTCTGCTGCCGTCTCCGCTGGTGGAGGAGCCGGTACTTCGGCCTCTGCCTTCAACGCTGGGGGGCACCTTTTTAGATGGTCCCGGGAAACTGTGGCCAGGGTGCCCCCTTGGTCACGACTGATCTGGTAGGCCTTCCCATCTTCCCATTCTGTGGGTTGTATGACGTAAGGGACTTGCTCCCACTGATCATCCAGCTTGTGGGCTTTCCTCTTCCGTTTCAGTACTACATCTCCTGGCTGGAAAGGACCTGCTGACGCCTTCTGATTGAACCGGTGCTCCTGCTGTTCTCGACTTCGACTGAGGTTTTTCTCCACATACTCCTGGATTTGCCGGTATTGTGCTCTCCTCCGACTTTCCCATTCCGCCGTTGAAGGGAGTGCTTCTGGGGTCTCCAACCCCATCTCCAGATCCATCGGCAGGCGGCCAGGCCGAGCCCTCATCAGATACGCTGGGGTGCACTTCGTCGAGCTGGAGGGGATATTATTGTACATGTCGACCAAGTCGGGTAACTTTTCAGGCCACAGGTTCCGTTCTTCCAGCGGTAGCGTCTTGAGAAGCCCCAGGACCAAGTGGTTCATTTTCTCGCACATGCCGTTGGTTTGGGCGTGGTACGGAGTGGTCCGGATTTTCTTGCAGCCGTACAACTGGCAGAATTCGTGAAACACCTCTGCTTCAAAGGCCGGGCCCTGGTCGGTCAGCACCTTTTCGGGGTACCCATGGGGTCGGCAAAAATAAGCCTGGAACGCTCGAGCAGCAGTTCGACCAGTCAGGTCCTTAACGGGGACTACCACCATAAACCTTGAGTAGTGGTCTACCATGGTCAATGCGTAGGTGTACCCACTTCGGCTAGGGGTGAGTTTGACGTGGTCTAGGGCGACCAGCTCCAGCGGCTGATGGGTGACTATTGGATGTAAGGGTGCCCTCTGGCTAGCCTCGTCCTTTCTCCTCAGCGTACAAGGACCGCACTCTCGGCACCAAGCTTCCACCGATTCACGCATCCCACTCCAATAGAACCGCTCCCTCAACAGCATCTCCAGCTTCTTCCACCCGAAGTGGCCAGCACCATCATGGTATGCCCGCAGGACAGTAGCGACGTCAGCTTGAGGAATGACCAACTGGCATATTTTCTCATGGGTCTTCGGGTTGATCAGCTCACGGTACAGCCTCCCTTGGTGTAGGTAAAGCCGTTTCCGTTCTTTCCATAAGCGTTGGGCTTCGGCTGGAGCGGCAGGGTCTATCCCCGTAGCACCTTGTTCCACCAGAGTTTTGACAAGGCGAACAGCCTTGGTCCTGAGCTTCCTGCCACTCTTGACTGGGCCGTGGGTCCAGATCCACCCGTTGCTGATGTACTTGCACCCTCTCAGTAGGCGGTTGGTGAAACGCAGGCAACTCGATCTCCTCGAGGTCGTCATCCTCGCACCCCTCTTCTGACAAATGGGGCATTCGGGAGAGTGCATCAGCATTTACGTTGACACGACCGGCTCGGTACTTTATGGTGAAATCATAGTTGGCTAGCCGGGTTACCCACCGCTGCTCCAGCGCGCCCAACTTGGCCGTGTTCAGGTGAGTCAGCGGATTGTTGTCCGTAAACGCGGTGAATGTTGCTGCCGCCAAATAGTGGCGGAACCGCTCCGTGATAGCCCACATCAACGCCAATAGCTCGAGCTTGAAGGAGCTGTAGTTCTCAGGGTTCCTTTCGGTCGGCCGGAGCTTTCGGCTAGCATAGGCAATCACCTTCTCCTTTCCATCCTGGACCTGGGATAGGACCGCTCCTAGCCCCACGTTACTGGCGTCCGTGTGGAGGATGAACGGGCGCCCATAATCAGGGTACGCCAGGACCTCTTCTCCGGTCAAGGCCGCCTTCAACTGGCAAAAGGACTCCTCATGCTTGTCCTCCCACGACAGTGGGGCTCCAATGGGCCTACCACCTTTGGTCTGTCCCACGAGGAGGTCTTGCATGGGGGCAGCCATCTTCGTGTACCCCTTTATGAAGCGCCGATAGTACCCCACCAGACCCAGAAACTGCCTTACTTCCCTCACTGTAGTTGGTCTCGGCCAGCTCTGGATGGCAGTAATCTTCTCAGGGTCGGGGGCGACACCATCCGCACTCACCACATGCCCTAGATACTGCACCCTGGGTTTCAGCAGGTGGCATTTAGAAGGCTTCAATTTCATCCCGTACTTGGCAAGGGACGCGAACACCTCGGCCACGTGCTCCAGATGGGCCTCATACGTCTGGGAATAAACAATCACATCATCCAAGTACAACAGGACGGTCTCGAAGTTTAAATGTCCCAGACAGCACTCCATCAGCCGTTGGAAGGTTCCGGGGGCATTGCACAGCCCAAACGGCATGCTATTGAATTCGCAGAGCCCCATCGGGGTGGTGAAGGCGGTCTTCTCCCGGTCCTCTGGGGCCACGGCCACTTGCCAGTATCCGATGGTGAGGTCAAGGGTCGAGAAGTAGTTTGCAGTTCTCAGTGCAGCCAAAGACTCTTCAATACGAGGTAATGGATAGGCATCTTTATGGGTTATCTGGTTGATCTTCCGGTAGTCCACACACATCCGCATGGTACCATCCTTCTTCTTGACCAGTACCAACGGAGCGGCCCAGGGACTACAGCTGTCCCGAATAACCCCTGCCTCCTTCATATTCCTCAACATATCTTTGGCACACTGGTAATGTGCAGGGGGAATAGGTCTATACCTCTCTTTGATAGGGGGATGTTCACTGGTGGGAATGTGGTGTTGGACCCCCTTAATCTGCCCAAAGTCTAGGGGGTGCTTACTGAAAACCTGTTCGTACTCCTGCACCACCCTGTATACCCCTGCCCTGTGATGTGTAGGGGTATCATCAGTGCCTACATGTAGCTGTTGATGCCACTCCTTTGTCTCCCCCTGGGGTGGGGAAGTGTTGGTGGTAGGTGGGAGTGTGGATGGACTGGCTTCATGGATAGTGTGAGGGTCCAGGGTGAGCAGCTTGGCAATGGTGGCATACCGGGGAAGCCTGACTTCTTCCTCTCCACAATTTAACACTCTCACAGGCACTCTCCCTTTCTTCACATCCACCACCCCTCGAGCGGCCATTACAGTGGGCCAGTGCTCAGAAGGCATGGGCTCCATCATCGCAGGGTAGTCACGCCCCTGAGGCCCTACTGCTGCCCTACACCAGATCATCATCTCACTCCTAGGGGGCACAGTCAATGGAGCAACATCCATCACTCTCACTCCACCAATCTCCCCTCCGGTTGAGCTTACATGCTAGCGGTACATCAGGGCTCGGATCTCACGCTGCACAGCCCTCTGCCGGCTCCCTGTCGCTGTGGCGGCTAGCTGTTGCAATAGGGTCAACACATCAGCCATGCAGTGCTCCATCACATTGGTTCCCAGCACTATTTTCGGGTTATGATCACTGGGTTCATTCATGATCACAATCATGCCCTGGTGTTGCAGTTCAGCTTGCCCCACTGTCATAGCCACTCGTTTATACCCCACCTGGGTCAATGGGAGTCCATTAGCGGCAATCAACGTTATACTATTGTCTGGGGGCGCCAGCTCGTCTATGGCCCAATACCGCTGGTACAATGTGTACGGTATGGTAGTTACCTGTGATCCAGTGTCCAAGAGAGCCATCACTGGTATGCCGTCCACAGCCACGGGGATGATGGGGCGGGCCCCGATATATCGGTCTCGCCAGTCCGGGGGGCCACGATGTTCTACTCCTGAGGATTGGCCCGGGGCCCCAGGGGTTGCTCGTTTAACGGGCACTGTCGGAAGTAATGGCCCGGCTTACGGCACTTGTAGCAGATTGGAGGTCTGCTCCGCGGGTTATTAGCACTTCTCCGCTGCATCCAGGGAACATCCTCGGGACTGTCAGCAAGCTGTATCTGTGCTGGAGGCTGAGATCTGGTCAGAGGTTGCAGTGCAGCAAGGATTTTGGCAAGGTCTCCGTCCATGCGACGGACCTGGGCTGCCAGCTCTTCTACTGTGCTGCTCGGGGCTGCAGGTATTAGGGAGGGTGGTTTGACTGAGGCCACCACAACGGGAGCGTCTCGACGGGCCACGGGACGGGCTCCAGAACTTCGGCAGCCGGGGGCTGTAGTGCTTCGATAGCCCGCTCCTTTAACACAGCAAAGTCCACATCAGGGTGTTCCAGGGCCCACAGCCGGAGTTGTTTACGATCCTGAGGGGACCTCATCCCTTGCGCAAATTGCTCCACTAACATCTTGTTGCTATCCGCCTCATTAATAGAGTTCACCCGCTTCAGCGTGCGGAGGGCGGTTTGCAGACGTAAAGCATAGTCCCGAATGCTATCCCCAGCCCGTTGCCGGCACTGGTAAAACTGCATCCTCAGCTCAGCTTCAGTCCGGGTCTCGAAGGCAGTCTGTAGCTTCTCAAAGATGGTGGCTACAGAGACCCGGTCCCCCTCGGCCCAGGTCTCCGCTTCCTGCTCAGCCGCACCGGTTAGCTGGCCTAGCACTATCGCTGCACGTTGCTTATCAGTCAGGGGGTACAGCTCTAGCAACGGGTTAAGCTTTTTCCGGAAGGCCTGTAGGGCATCCGGTTTCCCGTCATACTGCGGTAGCCAGGCAGCTCCGGGCGCATAGGGCAAGGAGAACGGCATGACCTGAGCGAGTGCGGGGGCCGCGGCACCTCCCGCCGGTACAGCCGGGACTTGGGCAGGCCCATTCCCATCCGCGGGTGCCGCTGCGGCTGCGACCACCGCTCCTCCAGCGGCTCCGTCGGGCGCAGACATCTTGTTTTCGTCCCCCTTAGCTCTTTCCGGCCCCTCCTCTCTCGGGGCGGGGTTTTGGCCTTCGCGCCTCTACTGCTCGAGAAGACGCTCGAGCGGGAACTTTTCGCGCCAAAGATGACGGCTTCTGAAATTTTTCTGCCGGATGCCTCCGGCGGTAACAAGGCGCACCTCTACCAGACGGCAGAGCGGTAAGATCCTGTTCGTGACGCCAAGTTGTCGCGGGCGGGGAGGAGGGTGTCAGCACACTACGCTCACCCCCTTCTGCTCGGGTCCGGCGGTCGCTGCTCAGTGGTGGCTCGAGCTGTAGGCCGGATCCCGGGGGTTCTCGAGCGGCACTCCTCGCCCGTGAGTGAAAGGGGGTTTGTTGGGTGTGGGGATTGTTTATTGTCCGTGACGCCACCCACGGTTGTGGTGATTTCACCACCGCTGCTCAATACGGGGGTCCCGGGGATGGTGATGCGGAGCAGCCAGGTGTTGCGTTGCCCCTCCGTGGGTAGGGGTTGGTGATCCCGGGGCCCGGTGATGGTTTGGGAGGTGCAGGGCCTGGTGGGCGCAGGGCCGCGGGGGCAGCGCTGTGCCTTGCGGCACTGTGGTACTCACTCAGCCTGAGACGTTGACACAGTTTTTACGGTAAACCAAACGGCTGGTAAGACGGTCCCACGGACGGCTGCACTTGCTCTCCCGGTAGGTGACGGTGATGTCCCTTTTCCTTGCACCTTGGTGTACTTGATGGTTGCGATGGGTCCCCACCGGTAACCCGCTCCCCGGCTTCAAGCTGGACCGGGGGAGCTCTACTCTTTGCCCGCAGGCGCTGGCCCTAAGAAACTGGTGCCTTGGCGGTGGCGGTGTCTCTTCTATACTGGCTGGGCTGTTGCCTTCAATCGGGACTTGGTTGTTGGGGGATCTACGTCCCCTTCACTGACGGATTTGGCAAATTTGGCGACTCCTAGCCTTGCCGGGGTCCGAGAGGCCCCTGCCCTGGTGCTGACTGTCCTTCGGAACACTGCTCCAGACCGCCGGGCACACAGCCAACGGGGTCCTTCCAGGAACTTCCAAACGGTCCCCCTCCAGACAGTCACCACCGTTGCTGACCTTGCTGACCTGGTCCTACACACAGCTGGACCCTTCAGGCTTTCTTTCTTTACTGTCACCTCACTTGCTTTCCTCCTTTACTACTTTTCTTCACTTCACTACTTGTTTACTCCTCCACTTAGCTCCTCACTCAAGCTCCCCTGAGCTAATCTGCCTGGTTTCTCCCGCCTCCAGAACTGTGAACTCCTCGGTGGGCGGAGCCAACCGCCTGGCCCACCCCCTGGTGTGAATCATCAGTCTCTGGAGGAAGGCAACAAGGATTTTTTTGGTTAGCTTAGATGTGCCTACCTGGGATGTGGGGTGTGGTGGTGTGTGACTTGTGTCCCCTGGCTTGCCCAGGGCGACACACATCCAAGGACGCACATTCAGTTCAAACAGGTGGGTCCCCAGAAATGGATTCTTAGGAAAGAAGGGGGATCCCAGGGTTTGCGGGCAGTGCAGAAGGCAACCGTGACCTGTTCAACGGCCCAGGAGCTGGGGTGGAGGGAAACCGTCGAAAGGTGACGCACAGAGGGAAACACCGGCCTGGACCTCCGACCTCCGAAGTATCCGCAATCAGCTGAAGCCCATCACAGCGTGGCTCGGTGCTCCAACGGCAGTGTGCTTCCAGTGAGTAAAAGAACTTGAACTGCACCCTCTGTGTCGTCCCACCACTGCCAGCGCCCACAACCTCGCGCCCCTTCGCCATAGGCGACTACCGCACCACCACCATCATCCTCCCTGGGGCCTAGCTCTACCTGTGGAGAGCTGCAACACTCGAGCTGCGTCACCATACGCCCCAGCAGAGAGAGATGTTCCGCAGCGGCGGCTAATATTAGGCACACCACAGGTGGCGTCACAAACAAATACTCCCATCATCCCCATCTTTATTGACACCGCAGGGGTCACGTAACCGGGCAAGGTCACCGCGGCGACCCAGGAGAAGAACCGCGGCCCATTGACGGGTAACCTCAGACCGCGTGGGCGCATCAGATAGACTCCAGCATAGGGCCGACTTGTCCTAGCAGCGTATTGATATTAAAATTGCACTTATTAACTGAATTGAGGATGTCTTATAAGGAAGGGAAGTCTCCCTGGAAAATCTCTGCAGGGACATGGCTTTTCCATTTACAGTTGTGTTCAAAATAATAGCAGTCCAATATGACTAACCATAGTATTCACTGTTTTTGGTATAAATTATATTACCACATGTCAGACAATTTACCAGTTGGTCCAGTAGATTCTTAGAAATCCACCAAACTCTGCATTCATGATCTGCAGGTTTTTGTGTATTTGAATATTAATTGAAAGGAGGTGAATTTAAAATAATAGCAGCGTGGAGTTAAATGAATGTGGTCAATCATTCTGTGAAGAAACCGATGTGAATCTGGTGTCCCTTATTTAAGGGTGAAGCCGGCACATGTTAGGCTAGTTTCACACTTGCATTCAGCGGAGTCCATCACTATGGAGAATAGCGCAGTCCGTTAACGCACTGCGCTATTCTCCATAGACTTGTATGGATGACGCACTGTAACGCAAGTGTCAGCGTTGCATCCGCCGGACGACGCAGCGTCGGGCGGAAGGAACGCAGCATGTAACGTTTTTTTGAGCAGCGGAATCCTTTGGATTTAACTGCGCATGCTCTCTCTGGCTCCCTCCACCCGTAACCAGGGTACACATCGGGTAACCAAGGAACCCTGGTTACGTGTGCTGGGAGCCCGACACTTCCCCGCTCGGCTCCGCTCCCTCCCTCACACACAACACACACAAAACACACACACACACACTCTCACCTGTCCCCCAGCGATGCAGTCCCCGCGGCACTGACGTCCTCAGCCATGGCCCCACTCGGCTCCACCCACTTTGCACTCCGCCCCCGCGCCCCGCACACATTGTCGGCGACCGAACGATCAGCTGATCACCCGGCGGCCGGCTACTGGGAGTGATCGGCTGATCACCCGGCAGTCGGCTACTGTGAGTGATCGGCTGATCACCCGGCGGCCAGCTACTGTGAGTGATCGGCTGATCACCCGGCGACCGGCTACTGTGAGTGATCGGCTGATCACCCGGCGGCCGGCTACTGTGAGTGATCGGCTGATCACCCGGCGGCTGGCTACTGTGAGTGATCGGCTGATCACCCGGCGGCCGGCTACTGTGAGTGATCGGCTTATCACCCGCCGGCTGGCTACTGTGAGTGATCGGCTGATCACCCGGCGGCTGGCTACTGTGAGTGATCGGCTGATCACCCGGTGGCCGGCTACTGTGAGTGATCGGCTGATCACCCGGCGGCTGGCTACTGTGAGTGATCGGCTGATCACCCGGCGGCCGGCTACTGTTAGCGATCGGCTGATTACCCGGCGGCTGACTACTGTTAGCGATCAGCTGATCGTTCACAGTAGTCTGCCGACGGTAAAACTGTAAAAAAACAAAACAAAACGAATTGCGTTGTTTTGCAGCATCCGTTGTGCCACTATATGCAACACATCCGTTGCATCCGTCACACAACGCAATGCAACGGATACCGTTCAACGCAAGTGTGAAACTAGCCTTTTACATGTATTTGAAAGCTTAGGTCGTTCGAAACATTGTTCTAAAGGCCCCGTCACACTAAGCAACATCGCTAGCAACATCGCTGGTAACGAACAACTTTTGTGACGTTGCTAGCGATGTTGCTGTGTGTGACATCCAGCAACAACCTGGCCCCTGCTGTGAGGTCGTTGGTTGTTGCTGAATGTCCTGGGCCATTTTTTAGTTGTTGCTGTCCTGCTGTGAAGCACAGATCGCTGTGTGTGACAGCGAGACAGCAACAACTAATGTGCAGGCAGCAGGAGCCAGCTTCTGCTGAGGCTGGTAACTAATGTAAACATCGGGTAACCAAGAAGCCCTGTCCTTGGTTACCCGATATTTACCTTTGATACCAGCCTCCTCCGCTCTCACTGCCTGTGCTGCCGGCTCCTGCTCTGTGCACATGTAGCTGCAGCACACATCAGGCAATTAACCCGATGTGTGCTGTAACTAGGAGAGCAAGGAGCCAGCGCTCAGTGTGCGCTGCTCCCTGCTCTGTGCACATTTAGCTGCAGCACACATCGGGTTAATTAACCTGATGTGTGCTGTAACTAGGAGACTGGGGGCTGGTCACTGGTTGCTGGTGAGCTCACCAGCAACTCATGTAGCCACGCTCCAGCGATCCCTGCCAGGTCAGGTTGCTGGTGGGATCGCTGGAGCGTCGCAGTGTGACAGCTCACCAGCAACCTCCTAGCAACTTACCAGCGATCCCTATCGTTGTTGGGATCGCTGGTAAGTTGCTTAGTGTGACTGGACCTTAAGACTATGCCATTGCCTGGAGAATAGCTTACTCTGTCTTAAAATGGTCCGATCACAATGAGTGCAGTGGGAGCTGAAGTAAGGCACGTCTCACCGCATACACCGCCTTGGCCCTGCCCCGCCTTAGTGAGAATTTTAAACCCATAGACAATTCAAAAAATTGTATAACAGTGAGCTGAGTAAATGAAAATTCCCATTTTTTTCAAACAAGTTTCTTTGGCGCCAAGATTTTAATTTTCAAAAGGGGTAATTGGAGAAAACGAATGGTACAATCTGTTACGCAACTTCTCCTGGGTTCGCCAACACCCCATGTAGGATCGAAAACTATTTTTGAGGCACAGTACAAAGCTCGATAGGGGAGGAGCACATACCGTATTTGAGAGCAGATTTTCCTGGAATAGTTTGAAAGTGCCACGTCACATTGGCAGACCCCCATAAGTGATCCCGCTTTACAAATTACACCACTATCTAGGGGTGCAGTGACATGTTGACACCCCATGTGCTTCACAGAAATATATCCCATTGGGTGGCAAAGAAATAATTATTACATTTTTACCACTAAAATGTTGGTTTAGCCCCAATTTTTTAATTTTTATAATAGCTAATAGGAAAAAATGGATTTAGTTGTGCAATTTATCCTGAGTGTGCCAATAACCTACATGTAATCAGGAACTACTTTTCAGACAGAGTGGAAAGCTAAGAAGGGAAGGAGCATCATATTGGAGTGCAGATTTTGCTGGTATGTCATATTGGCAGAACCCGCCACAAGTGACCCCATTTTACAAGTTACACCTTTCAACAAATTCATCTAGGGCAGGGGTCTCAAACACGCAGCCCACGGGCTACATGCGGCCCTCAGGCTGCATCGTGCGGCCCCCAGGCCCGTGCCCCTGTTCATTATTGTGGCCGGTGCAGGGGCCGCAGCCACTGTCTGCGCTTTATGTCAGATGAATGTTTTGCCAGCGCTGTGCTCTCGCACCGGCAATACAATCATCTGACATAAATCGCAGACAGTGGCTGCGGCCCCTGCACCTGCCGCTATAGTGAACAGGGGCACGGGCCTGGGGGCCGCACGAAGCAGAGATGAGGCAGCCGAGGGAACGCAGGACAGGTGAGAAGAATGCTGTTTTTTTTTGTAACCAGTACGTCATGGCGAGATCGCGGCCCCGGAGCCCCGGTGGCTGCGATCCCTGCAAATAGCTTAGATTCAGGGAGGAGGGGACCTCTGCCTGATCTCAGGAGGGGTGGTGTCTCCTCCCCGAACCTACGGAGGCTGTGATTGGCTGAAGAACGCCGCTCAGCCAATCACAGCCACTGTAATGTTTGAGCCATTGAAAATGGCTGAAACATTGAAATCCAGCCATGATCAGTGCAGCTATAGCCCTGATCATTGGCTGGAGCTGGGTGACCTCTGTTTCACCCGCCCCCAGCTTTGATTGGAGAGACCGGCCTTGTGACCGATCTCTCCAATCACTGTGGATCTGGGGCTGGAGACCGCTCCTCCCAGCTTCACTCCGGCGTCTGTGGAGTCTGAGGAGAGTGATCGGTAAGTTATAGCCGCTGCCCCCCCCCCCATAACTACAAGATGGGGACAAAGTGCGCACATTACTATGCGATGGAGATTAGGCTGGTGACATTACTATAGGATTGGGACATTACTATAGGATGGGGACATTAAAAGGATGGGCATAATACTATTGGATTGGGACATTATTACTATAGAATGGGGACAAGGCTGGGGCATTACTATAGGATAGGGACTAGGATGGGCACAGTTCTACAGGATAGGGAAATTACTACAAGGGGACAAGGATGAGAAACATTACTATAGAATAGGGATAAGGCTGGGGACATTACTATAGGATGGGGACAAGGTTGGCACATTACTATAGGATGGGCACATTACTATAGAATGGGGACATTACTATAGGATGTGACAGTACTATAGGATGGGGACATTGCTACAAAGGGACAAGGATGGGGAACATTACTATAAGATGGGGACAAGGATGGACACATTATTATAGATTGGGGACATTAGTACAGGATGGGCACATTACGATAAGATTGGGACAAGGATAGGGACATTACTATAACATGGGTACAAGGATGAGGCACATTACTACAAGATGGGGACAAGGATGGGGAACATTACTTTAGGAATAACATGTAAAAAAAATATTCTTTTTTTTTATATTTAAACAAAGAATGCGCACGTTTACTATAATACACAAGTGAAAATGTTCAAAATCAGTGATCCAAAGGTGTGTAAAAAAAATATATATATTATATACAGTATGGTACCAATAAAAATGGCACTTTGTCCTGCAAAGAATGTGGCCCCCCCAAATTATTTTTTTTCCTCTGTGCGACCCATACACCCAGCCGAGTTTGAGACCCCTGATCTAGGGGGTACAATGATCATATTGATACCACAGATGTGTCACATAATATTATAACATTGGGCGATTAACAATAAAAAAATTACATTTTTACATAAAAAATTAGTTTTAACCCCAGATTTTACATTTTCCCATGGGGAAATGGGGAAAAATGGCAAGAAAATTGATCACACAATTTCTGCTAAACATGGCAATACCCCACACGTTGCAGTAAAGGACTGTTTAGTCACACGACGAGACTCTGTAGGGAAAGGAGCACTATTTGACCCTTGGAGCACAGATTTTCATGGAACTGTTTTCAGACTATATATACAGTATATAGAACCCCTAAGTGCCAGAAAAGCTGAATGCCGCTCAAGTGTCCACATTTTGGAAATTACACTACTTTGGGAATTTATTTACAGGTGTAGTGACGATTTTGACTCAATGGATGATTTCCTGAAACATGCAGCAATGGATGTTGCTGATTGAAAATTGTAGATCTGCCATTGTAGTGCCCTTACATTGTAGTGCACAGTATATGCGTCTGTAGACACACACCCTGTAAATTTAATGGGCTGTCCTCTATACAGTAATAATAGGAAACATCAAGGGAGACTGGTTGTCATCGCCGTGCTCTTCACCACTCCAGAGACAAAAATTAAATCATCCAAGTCTTTATTATGAAAACTGATGTAAGTCAACGCATTTGAGGTCACAGCCCAGTGCTATATGTAAATATTTTGAACCATATTAAACCTTATTGTTCCTCCGTTGATACACTGTTGAATGATCCCGCCATTTTTTGAAAAAAGAAAAAAAGTGGAAGGAGGATCTATGACGCATTCATTTGTGTATATAACTAGCTTGGTCCTTACGTTACCCCACTATCCTTGTGAGTGCTATTTTGTCCTGAAGAAGGGGGCTGTGACCCCAGAAACGCGTTTACCTACATCAGCTTTCATAATAAAGACTTGGATGATTTCATTTTCGTCTCCGGAGTGGTGAAAAGCGCGTCGATGACAACCGGTCTCTCTTGATGTTTCCTATCTGTCTAACTCTCCGGGGCTGCAGCTATCTCCACCATTACACGTCCATCCAGATGTTGTGACCTCTCACAACCCCTATAGGTGAGTACATCCTTCACCTCCTCTCCTCTTGCCTGCCTGGTAAGACCCTATTGCGCCCTTTCTTCCACAGGCTCTTTCTCCTCTATACAGTAATGACACACATGTGGACACTAAAATGTGGTTTAAACACACTATAGGTCTCAGAAGGGAACGGGACATTTGAATTTGGGAGCACAGAAGTTGCTGGATTTTTTTGTAGGGGAAACATATCACTTTTCCATAACTGTTGTGTTACCAGTGACTTGAAAACCCCTATATTTCCATTGATATAGGGAATAAACAACTGGAAAGGCAAGGTGTGCAAATAGGGTCTTACCTGGTAAAACAAGGAGGGTTGGTGTAGGTTGCAAATCTCAACTTGAGTAGTTGTGAGAATCACAGCAACTATTAATGTATGTAAACGGCTTCTGCAGCCCCCCTGGAGAAGATGATCTGAGTGGGAGGATGAAAGGGAAAAACTCTGCTGCCACTGAAGAACCACGGATCCAAGGATGGTGACTTGGTAGTTTATTTTTTTGAACAGCGTGTTTCTGAGAATCGATCTCCATCAGGAAAAAAAAGAATTCACGTCCCACATATGATTTTTTTTTGTCCTGATGAAGGAGATGGATTCTCAGGAATGCGTTGACAAAAAAAAAAAAAATAATCAGCAATTCACCATCCTTGGATCAGTGGTTCTTCAGCGACAGTGAGGTTTTTCCCTTTCAGCCTCTCACTCAGATCATCCTTTGACAAATGACAGACCTGTGTGGGGACGTGTTTTTTTGTGGATTGAGTTAAAGCTTTTTTTGTGGAACATTTTACATCAAATTTTGGACCACATTTATCCTGTGCTTCATGCTACACTTAGTGGGATTTTCAGCTAAATCTCAAAGGATTTATTAACTCTATTGAGGCAGCAGAGTTACCCTGAACTCCTTATGGCCTTTGTTCAGCGCTATCTTTTTTAGAATTGCACAAAAGTGGTTGATCGCACCTATGCGCGCTTAAGAAGTCGGACACCACTGGATTATCGGACAGATAGAAGGTGACTCCCTCTGCCTCATTATAGAGAATCTTCCCTTGGCGTTTCTCTGAACCACGTATTTCAAAGATATATATGGAAACCGCAGTGCAAGAGTCAAGCCCTTAGGCTGGAGTCACACTTGTGATTGGAAAATCGGACCGATTCTCATGCTAGAAAGTAGCATGAGCTCTGTCCGAGTGTTGATCCGTGTGCAATGCAACTGCAATGCGATTCTGTGATTTTTCTCCAGATTGTAGTCAGTGTGCAATCCGTGTTTGATCCGTATGTGATCCGTTTTTATTCTCAGCAGCTATGTCATCTGCTATTCAGCTCTGCTACATGGCCGCTGACAGCAGACACAGACAGAGCCGCGCGATCAGAATGAAGTCGGATGAACTTCACCCGACTTTTGTCATCCTGCGGCTCTGTCTGTGTGTGTCGTGGCCTGATTTTCCCCTGAGTGACAGAAGTGATCTGTGTGATCAGCGGTGCCGTCACAGAGGTTACCCGTGGCCATAGCTGAAGTCCTCCACCTGAGATTTGTGGCCGCGGGTAACCTGAGTGACGTCATCTGATAGCGCGACTCACTTCAGTTGCTCATAGAGAGCGGTCGTGGTCTGTGGCCGCTCTCTGTCAGCTTCATGTAGCAGAGCTGAAAGCATCGTGGGACCTCTGTGGATTACGTCGGACCTGGCGGTGTATTTGGAGACTTTAATAAAGTGGTGAAAGAGGGTGATTTGTTTTTTTTTGTCATTTATTCCAAATAAAAGGTTTCTGGGTGTATGTGTTTATTTTCTTTAACTTACAGGTTAATCATGGAAGGTATCTCAGACAGATGCCTGCCATGATTAACCTAGGACTGGGTTGCTGCCATTAGCTCCTTATTACCTTGATTGCCACCACACCAGGGAAATTCAGGATGAGCCGGGTAGAGTCCCGGGACTGTCGCATCTAATGGATGCGGCAATTCCAGGTGGCTGCTGGCTGATATTTTTAGGGTGGGGGGCCCCCCATAACGTGGGGCTCCCCATCCTAAGAATACCAGCCTTCACCCGTGTGACTTCACCTTGGCTGGTATGAAAATTGGGGGAGACCACATGCCGTTTTTTTAATTATTTATTTTACTACACAATATAGACCCGCCCACCGGCAGATGGTATTGGCTGCAGTGAGACAGCTGTCACTCAATGTGGGGGCGTGTCTGACTGCAACCAATCATAGGCGCCGGTGGAAGCAGTGAATACGTGATAGAATAATGAGCGGCCGGAGCTTTGTGACAGCCGTGCAGCGCAGCGCTGGTGATCGGTGAGTATGAGAGAGGGGATGGGAGAGACCGACAGAGAGAATAGAGACCGAGAGGGAGAGACAGACTGACAGAGATAGAGATTGACAGACATAGACAGACCTCACTCATTTCCAGTGTTCTCTGCAACATGGGATAAATGTATGTAGAAAAACGCATGTCACTAGGATGGTGTGTGTGCCGTCCGTGTGACAGTTTTTTTTCTCACACCCATAGACTTTCATTGGAGTGACTCGCGCGAGAAACTCTAAAAATCGCAGCCTGCTGCGATTTTTTTTCTCAGTCCGATTTGAGCTGAGAAAAAAAAAATAGATCGGAGCTGCCTCATTGATTAACATTGGTCCGAGTGCAATGCGAGATTCTCGCATTGCACTCGTGCGAGTTATTCGCAAGTGTGACTCCAGCCTTACTGAGATCTTCGCTAGGCAGAATAAACAAAACCATAGGTGAAGAATTAGTGTAATTTATTTTTTTTCACCGTGAGAAGACTGGTTTACTCTTTGGGATACTGTGATTACAGCAAAACCAGATTAATATTGTTTTTTTATATTTGGCTACGATCACCAAAAAAAAAAAAAAGTTTTTGTACTGCCACATAAGGAATATTTTTTTTTTTTTTTTTTTTACACCATTCACCGTGTGGTAAGAGTGTTAGCTATTCTAGATTAAAAATTTTTTTTTGTTTTGCTGCTTTTACAAAAAAAGAAAAACTTTATAGAAAATATAATTGTTTTTGCATCACACAAACAGCTGTAGCGGTTTTATTTTTACACTGACGGAGCTGTATGGTGGCTTTTTTTTGCAGGACAAGATGACTTTCAGCAAAACTATTTTTATTTAGGCTAGTTTCACACTTGCGTTGCCTTTATAAGGAACTGTTTTATGTTAGTCTGTATAGGATTGTGAATAAGGAAGTATATTCCGAAACGCGTCCCTTGTCTGTATTTTAACTTCACCTTTTAACATGGATTAATAAAGCAAATAGAAGATTTTTATCCATTGGATGTCGTGCTGGATTTCCTTTTTTGTATACCCTAGTGTCATGGCCGTGATTCATCTTCCTTGCACCATCTTTGGACTTCATACATACTGGTGAGCTGGATTTGAGAATTTTTTTCTCTTTTTGATACTTGTTTTCAGTGGCCCCCCTTTTTCCATTGCTCCCAGAGCTATTATAGCGGGTAGTTTCATGCATTAATTGTATTGTAACGTATCTTTTGCTTATATGGAAAATAATACCATCACGAACATGGATGAATTTTTTAACCTGAATCCTACGGCAAGGTTAAAAAATGTAGCGGATATTTTTTCAATAGATAGTGACATACCACAAGCAGAAAATGAAGAATTTGAACAGCTGATGTTTGATTTGGATAAAACCATGGCCTCTCACCTAAGGCTGCTTTCACACCTCCGGTTTCTGCAATGCGGCACAATCCGGCACTTTGCAGGAAAATCGCAACCATTTTTTTGCTGCCGGTTGCGTTTTTTCTGCATAGACTTTAATTAGTGCCGCATTTTGCCGCATGGCCTTGCGTTCGGTCCGGTTTTTGCCGCATGCGGCAGATTTAGCCAATGCGGCGGCCGGCTGGAACGTTGCCTGGCACGTTTTTTCATGCGGCAAAAAAAACGCATCGCTCCGCATTCGACCGATGCGGCGCATTTTTCAATGCATGCCTATGGCGGCTGGATGCGGCGCGATGCGGCAAAAACCGCATCCGGTCGCCGCATGCGGTTTTTGCCACTGCGCATGCTCAGTAGCATGCCGCAAGCGGCAAAAACCGGACGGGCCGCATGGGAAAAACTTATGCAAAGGATGCGGTGTGTTCACCGCATCCGTTGCATAGCTTGCACAGCCGGATTGAGCCGCACAGCTCAAGCCGGATGTGTGAAAGCAGCCTTAGAGTGTGGTGGGACAAACAGACTTTGCAGTCATATCTCACACGTAATATGATACCAAGGGGGCTGCGTATGAACAAACTCCCAACTACAGAATATGATGCCGATTTCATGACTAAATGGAATACAATATTGTCGGAGTGTTCTACTAAATTAATAACACTCATTGTTGAACATGAACAGATTAAATTGACTATTTTGGAAGAGAATATTAAAAAAATTGAAAGTTCTCTTACCAAATATATGGATACCAGCAATTATAATGTTCACAAAATGAGAATAAATAAAAATGAATGGAAATGGAAGAAAACATTACTGCTATTAAAGAAAGAAAATTCAAAAGAGATGTTATGGATTACAGTAAAGATCAAGTTTATACCTGGCCACAACATCGCAGAAATTTTCAATCAGGTTTTAAATCCATCCTTAAAGGGAAAAACAGATCTTATCCATCTGACACCTCTAGAGTCAGTTTTTCTTCCACATTGAAACCACAGATGTGAACACGGACTTATCTGATTCTGACTCTGCTTTACCTTCAACATCATTAAGAAATGTGAATGGAAAAAATTCAAAAAACGTGACTATGTTAAATGTAGACCCCCGAAAAAAACAAGGAGGGGAGGAAGAAAACATCAGTCAAAGAAAAACCCGCAGTTTTTTCAAAAAGAAATACAATTATTAACCGAGGAGGATTTCACAGTGGTGAACTTATCAGCTTGCACAATCAAGCAACATCAACTTGATTTACTCAAGAAAGGATTAAGTTTTGTGCCTGACACTAGGTTCAACCTTTTTGATACTTTATTGGATGTAAATTTAATTCATAAGGAGATTGACAGTGAAAAAACACTTTCATCAAATAGAAAAAGCAGACATAAATGTTTCCTCTTCTTCCAATCTTGCAAATGGAGAGCTCTCATCAGCATCTGATATCCAAGCAATTGAGAACTTGACATCTTATCCTGAACAATGTAGAGACCTAGAAACTGATTCTGTTAGTGTGAACGGGGCTCAACCGAGTGGACCTTTGAACATAACACCTGTTCTAGATCGGACACTCTGTGATAAACCAATAGAAGAGTCTTTTATTTGTGCAAATAATGTTGATAAACTAACTTTTTCTTCCTTTAATGAGCAAATGTCCATTCAGATTTTGCGAGATTTGTCCGACAATGGTGGTAAATTAATGTCTCTGCAAGATTCTAGTTTCTCCACCCATGTTCCAAATCCTTCCTTCTACCCTGTCCAGACACGGACTCAGTCGATGGAGGATTTCCAACACATGGTGGAATCTGAACTTACAAAGTTACATAGAAAAGAAAAAAAATTCTGTTCTAATATATCTATCAGACAAAAAACAGCCCTAAAATCATTAAATGAAAATCCATACATCATTGTCAGAAATTCAGATAAAGGAGGTTCCATTGCTATCATAGACAAATCCTTATATACACGAGAATTAAATCACATGCTGAATGATGAAAATACATATAAAAAAATTCCCAATGATCCCTCTAGCAAAATTAAGGAATCATTACTGAGTTTATTGCAGGAGGGATTACATTTGGGAATTTTAAATAAAAAACAAGTTGACTATTTGTGTCCTTCAGACTCACGTATCCCCTTATTTCATGCATTACCAAAACTTCATAAAGAAATTTTTCCTCCGATTTTTCGTCCTATAGTTTCAGGTATTGATTCTCTCCTGGAACACTTATCAGAATGGGTGGATACAAGATTGCAAACTTTGTCACAAAACTCCCCCAGTTTTTTACAGGATTCAAAACATGTACTAAATGTAATGAATAACATCTCCTGGCAGGATGATTTTAGTTGGATAACCTGCGATGTGCACTCATTGTATTCATCCATTCCTCATAATCTTCCTTTGAATGCCCTCAAACACCAACTGAACAAATATAGTAACTATTCGCCAGACCTACAAGAATTTATTTTGACTGCTACACACTTTTTGTTAAAAAACAAATTATTTATTTTTTCTAATGATTTTTACATTCAAAATAAAGGTTGTTCTATGGGAGCGAAATTTTCCCCGTCTCTGGCGAATATTTACATGAGTTGGTGGGAGGAGCAATATATTTTTGACATTTGTAATCCATTTAGCAAAAACATTGGTATTTTTTTAAGATTTATAGATGATGTGCTTATTATTTGGCGTGGGTCTGAAGAACACATTTTTGACTTCATCAACTATATCAATAATAACCCGTGTAATATTTTTTTCACTTTTGAGCAACACAAAAACCGCATTGCGTCTTTAGATATTTTTTTGGAAGGTAACTCTCTTAACAAAAAGGTGGAGTGTAGCTTATATCAAAAAAAATTAGCAGGCAACTCCCTATTACACGCCAGGAGCTGCAACCCCAAACATATCACCACTAATTTACCAGCGGGAGAATTTATACGTGCGAAGAGATGCTGCACAAATTCTAAGATGTACCAAAACGAATGTGAAACTATTAGTAGGAGATTACAAAGAAGGGAATTTTGTTTACTTACCGTAAATTCCTTTTCTTCTAGCTCCAATTGGGAGACCCAGACAATTGGGTGTATAGCTTCTGCCTCCGGAGGCCACACAAAGTATTACACTTAAAAGTGTAAAGCCCCTCCCCTTCTGCCTATACACCCCCCGTGCATCACGGGCTCCTCAGTTTTGGTGCAAAAGCAGGAAGGAGGAAAACTTATAAATTGGTCTAAAGTAAATTCAATCCGAAGGAAGTTCGGAGAACTGAAAACCATTCAACATGAACAACATGTGTACACAAAGAACAACAGCCCGAAGGGAACAGGGGCGGGTGCTGGGTCTCCCAATTGGAGCTAGAAGAAAAGGAATTTACGGTAAGTAAACAAAATTCCCTTCTTCTTTGTCGCTCCATTGGGAGACCCAGACAATTGGGACGTCCAAAAGCAGTCCCTGGGTGGGTAAAATAATACCTCGTAATAGAGCCGTAAAACGGCCCCATCCTACAGGTGGGCAACCGCCGCCTGAAGGACTCGCCTACCTAGGCTGGCATCTGCCGAAGCATAGGTATGCACCTGATAGTGTTTCGTGAAAGTGTGCAGACTCGACCAGGTAGCCGCCTGACACACCTGCTGAGCCGTAGCCTGGTGCCGCAAAGCCCAGGACGCACCCACGGCTCTGGTAGAATGGGCCTTCAGCCCTGAGGGAATCGGAAGCCCAGAAGAACGGTAGGCTTCGAGAATTGGTTCCTTGATCCACCGAGCCAGGGTTGACTTGGAAGCCTGTGACCCTTTACGCTGGCCAGCGACAAGGACAAAGAGTGCATCCGAGCGGCGCAGGGGCACCGTACGAGAAATGTAGAGTCTGAATGCTCTCACCAGATCCAACAAGTGCAAATCCTTTTCACATTGGTGAACTGGATGAGGACAAAAAGAAGGTAAAGAGATATCCTGATTGAGATGAAAGGGGGATACCACCTTCGGGAGAAATTCCGGAACCGGACGCAGAACCACCTTGTCCTGGTGAAACACCAGGAAAGGGGCTTTGCATGACAGCGCTGCTAGCTCAGACACTCTCCGAAGTGATGTGACTGCTACTAGGAAGACCACTTTCTGCGAAAGGCGTGAAATAGAAATATCTTTCATTGGCTCGAACGGTGGTTTCTGAAGTGCCATCAGCACCCTGTTCAGATCCCAGGGTTCTAACGGACGCTTGTAAGGAGGGACTATGTGAGAAACCCCCTGCAGGAACGTGCGTACCTGTGGAAGTCTGGCTAGGCGCTTCTGAAAAAACACAGAGAGCGCTGAGACCTGTCCCTTAAGGGAGCCAAGCGACAAACCCTTTTCCAATCCGGATTGAAGGAAGGAAAGAAAAGTGGGCAAGGCAAATGGCCAGGGAGTAAAACCCTGATCAGAGCACCAGGATAAGAATATCCTCCACGTCCTGTGGTAGATCTTGGCGGACGTTGGTTTCCTGGCCTGTCTCATAGTGGCAATGACCTCTTGAGATAACCCTGAAGACGCTAGGATCCAGGACTCAATGGCCACACAGTCAGGTTGAGGGCCGCAGAATTCAGATGGAAAAACGGCCCTTGAGACAGCAAGTCTGGTCGGTCTGGTAGTGCCCACGGTTGGCCCACCGTGAGATGCCACAGATCCGGGTACCACGACCTCCTCGGCCAATCTGGAGCGACGAGGATGGCGCGACGGCAGTCGGACCTGATCTTGCGTAACACTCTGGGCAGCAGTGCCAGAGGAGGAAACACATAAGGCAGTTGGAACTGCGACCAATCCTGAACTAATGCGTCCGCCGCCAGAGCTCTGTGATCTTGAGACCGTGCCATGAATGCCGGGACCTTGTTGTTGTGCCGTGACGCCATTAGGTCGACGTCCAGCATCCCCCAGCGGCAACAGATCTCTTGAAACACGTCCGGGTGAAGGGACCATTCCCCTGCGTCCATGCCCTGGCGACTGAGAAAGTCTGCTTCCCAGTTTTCTACGCCCGGGATGTGAACTGCAGATATGGTGGATGCTGTGGCTTCCACCCACAGCAGAATCCGCCGGACTTCCTGGAAGGCTTGCCGACTGCGTGTTCCGCCTTGGTGGTTGATGTATGCCACCGCGGTGGAGTTGTCCGACTGAATTCGGATTTGCTTGCCTTCCAGCCACGGCTGGAACGCCTTCAGGGCAAGATACACTGCCCTTATCTCCAGAACATTGATCTGTAGGGAGGACTCCGGCTGAGTCCAGGTACCCTGAGCTCTGTGGTGGAGAAAGACCGCTCCCCACCCTGACAGACTCGCGTCCGTCGTGACCACCGCCCAGGATGGGGGTAGGAAGGATTTCCCCTTCGACAATGAAGTGGGAAGAAGCCACCACCGAAGGGAGGCTTTGGCTGCCTGAGAAAGGGAGACGTTCCTGTCGAGGGACGTCGACTTCCTGTCCCCTTTGCGGAGAATGTCCCACTGAAGTGGACGCAGATGAAACTGCGCAAAAGGAACTGCCTCCATTGCTGCCACCATCTTCCCCAGGAAGTGCATGAGGCGCCTCAAGGGGTGTGACTGGCCTTGAAGGAGAGATTGCACCCCTGTCTGTAGTGAACGCTGTTTGTTCAGCGGAAGCTTCACTATCGCCGAGAGAGTATGAAACTCCATGCCAAGATATGTCAGTGATTGGGCCGGTGTCAGATTTGACTTTGGGAAATTGATGATCCACCCGAATCTCTGGAGAGTCTCCAGAGCAATATTCAGGCTGTGTTGGCATGCCACCTGAGAGGGGGCCTTGACAAGCAGATCGTCTAAGTAAGGGATCACCGAGTGTCCCTGAGAGTGTAGGACTGCTACCACTGTTGCCATGACCTTGGTGAAAACCCGTGGGGCTGTCGCCAGGCCGAAAGGCAGTGCCACGAACTGAAGGTGTTCGTCCCCTATGGCGAAACGCAGGAAGCGCTGATGCTCTGGTGCAATCGGTACGTGGAGATAAGCATCTTTGATGTCGATTGATGCTAGGAAATCTCCTTGGGACATTGAGGCAATGACGGAGCGGAGCGATTCCATCCGGAACCGCCTGGTTTTTACGTGTTTGTTGAGCAGTTTTAGGTCCAGAACAGGACGGAAAGATCCGTCCTTTTTTGGCACCACAAACAAGTTGGAGTAAAAACCGTGACCCTGTTGCTGAAGAGGAACAGGGATCACCACTCCTTCTGCCTTCAGAGTGCTGACCGCCTGAAGAAGAGCATCGGCTCGCTCGGGGGGCGGAGATGTTCTGAAGAAACGAGTCGGAGGACGAGAGCTGAACTCTATCCTGTAACCGTGAGACAGAATGTCTCTCACCCAACGGTCTTGTACCTGTGGCAGCCAGGCGTCGCAAAAGCGGGAGAGCCTGCCACCGACCGAGGATGCGGTTTGAAGAGGCCGAAAGTCATGAGGAAGCCGCTTTGGGAGCGGTTCCTCCGGCGGTCTTTTTAGGACGTGACTTAGACCGCCATGAATCGGAGTCCCTCTGACCCTTCTGTGGCCTGTTGGACGAGGAGAATTGAGACCTGGCCGCGGGCCGAAAGGACCGAAACCTCGATTGTACCTTCCGTTGTTGAGGTCTGTTTGGTTTGGACTGGGGTAAGGATGAGTCCTTTCCCTTGGATTGCTTAATGATTTCATCCAATCGCTCACCAAACAGGCGGTCGCCAGAAAGTGGCAAACCGGTTAAGAACTTTTTGGAAGCAGAGTTTGCCTTCCATTCACGTAGCCACAAGGCCCTGCGGACTGCCACCGAATTGGCGGATGCTACCGCCGTACGGCTCGCAGAGTCCAGGACAGCATTAATGGCGTAGGACGCAAATGCCGACGCCTGAGAGGTTAAGGACACCACTTGCGGAGCAGAGACACGTGTGACTGCATTAATCTGCGAGTGACAAGCTGAGATAGCTTGGAGTGCCCATGCGAGTGTAGGAGCGCTACTACAGTAGCCATAACCTTGGTAAAAACCCGTGGGGCTGTTGCCAGGCCGAACGGCAGTGTCACGAATTGCAGGTGTTCGTTTCCTATGGCGAAGCGCAAGAAGCGCTGGTGCTCTGGAGCAATCGGTACGTGGAGATAAGCATCTTTGATATCGATCGATGCAAGGAAATCTCCTTGGGACATTGAGGCGATGACGGAGTGGAGGGATTCCATCCTGAACCGTCTGGTCTTTACATGTTTGTTGAGCAGTTTCAGGTGCGGGACCGGGCGGAAAGACCCGTCCTCCTTTGGGACCACAAACAAGTTGGAGTAAAAACCGTGGCTCTGTTGCTGAAGAGGAACCGGGATCACCACTCCTTCTGCCTTCAGAGTGCGCAGCGCCTGCAGAAGAGCCTCGGCTCGCTAGGGAGGCGGGGATGACCTGAAGAATCGAGTCGGGGGACGAGAGGTGAACTCTATCTTGTAACCGTGAGACAGAATGTCTCTCACCCAGCGGTCTTTTATTTGTGGCAGCCAGGTGTCGCAAAAGCGGGAGAGCCTGCCACCGACCGAGGATGCTACTAGAGGAGGTCGAAAGTCATGAGGAAGCCGCTTTATTAGCGGCGCCTCCGGTGGCCTTTTAAGGACGTGACTTAGACCGCCATGCATCAGAGTTCCTTTGTTCTTTCTGAGACCTTTTGGACGAGGAGAATTGAGACCTGCCCGCGCCCTGAAAGGACCGAAACCTCGACTGCCCTCTCCTCTGTTGGGGTATGTTCTGTGTGGGCTGGGGTAAGGATGTATCCTTTCCCTTGGATTGTTTGATGATTTCATCCAGACGCTCGCCAAACAGCCTGTCGCCAGAAATTGGCAAACTGGTTAAGCGCTTTTTTGGAAGCAGAATCTGCCTTCCATTCCCGTAGCCACAAGGCCCTGCGGAGTACCACCGAATTGGCGGCCGCGACCGCCGTACGGCTCGCAGAGTCGAGGACAGCCTTAATAGCGTAAGACGCAATTGCCGATGTCTGGGTGGAAATGGATGCCACTTGTGGCGCGGCCGTGCATGTGGCTGCTTCAATTTGCGCTTGCTGAGATAGCTTGTAGCGCCCATACGGCTGCGAATGCTGGGGCAAAAGAAGCTCCGATAGCTTCATATATGGATTTCAACCAGAGCTCCATCTGCCTGTCAGTGGCATTTTTGAGCGAGGCCCCATTTTCCACTGCAAGTATGGATCTAGCCGCCAGTCTGGAGATTGGAGGATCCACCTTGGGACACTGAGCCCAACCCTTGACAACGTCAGGGGGGAAGGGATAACGTGTGTCCTTAAGGCGCTTAGAAAAGCACTTATCTGGACAAGCTCGGTGTTTCTGGACTGCCTCTCTGAAGTCGGAGTGATCCAGAAACGTACTCATTGTACGTTTGGGAAACCTAAAACGGAATTTCTCCTGCTGAGAAGCTGACTCCTCAATTGGAGGAGCTGGGGGAGAAAGATCCAACACCTGATTGATGGACGCTATAAGGTCATTCACTATGGCGTCACCTTCAGGTGTATCTAGGTTGAGAGCGGCTTCAGGATCAGAATCCTGATCTGCCACCTCCGCTTCATCCTCTAGAGAGTCCTCCTGCTGAGACCCTGAGCAGTGTGATGAGGTCGAGGGAAGCTCCCAGCGAGCCCGCTTAGGCGGTCTGGGACTGCGGTCCGTGTCGGAGACCTCACCTTGGGACCTATGAGTCGCCCCAGGAGCACTTTGCCGCTCCAACCGAGGGGGGCCTGGGGTCAATGATTCCACAGTGCCCGGGGCCTGTGTTACAGGTCTGGACTGCAAAGCTTCTAGTATCCTAGCAGACCATTTATCCATAGACTCAGAAAGTTTGTCAGCGAATACTGCAAACTCCGTCCCTGTCACCTGGACAGTGGTAGCAGGTGATTCCACCTGGGCCACCAGTGGCAGAGGCTCCGGCTGAGTAAGTGCCGCAGGGGCCGAGCATTGTACACAATGAGGGTAGGTGGAACCTGCCGGTAGCATAGCCGCACATGAGGTACAGGTTGCAAAGTAAGCCTGTGCTTTGGCACCCTTGCTTTTTGCGGACGACATGCTGTTGTCTCCTCAGAGTACAATCCGGGAGGGTATATAGCCAAAAATCAACAGTGCGACCGTACAGAGTATATATATAGCCTATAAGCATATATATATATAAACTTCGGCACCCCGGGGGGCCAGCACCTAGTAACAGGTGCGGCTTACCGACCGCCCAAAGCGGTTGTGTGACCACCAGATTCCCTGCCTGGGCCTCCCAGAGCCGTGTTGTCTCTCCTCTCCAGCTTCTGAAGTGCTGACAGGAATGGCTGTCAGCGTTCTGTGAGGAGGAGGGGGCCGTGGGCGTGCCCTAAAAAGTGCGGGAATCTGGTGCCCCACTGTGCTCAGTGAGGGGGGAGGAGGATACAAAGTATGCTCCAGCCCTCAGCGCTGACGTCCAGTGCAGCGTCCCTCCCTTCCCCTGACTGGCAGGCCGGGGGGCGGGAGTATGTGGTACTAGGCCGCAGAAGCCGGGGACTAAAGTTATAAGCGCGGCCGGCAAACAAGCGCGGCCAGCGCGGTAGTCCCGGCGCACCAACACACCCAGCAGTGCTGCAGCGTGTATAACACAAGCGCGGCCAGCGCGGTAGTCCCGGCGCACCAACACACCCAGCAGTGCTGCAGCGTGTATAACACAGGCGCTCCATGCGCCGTCCCCAAGGGGACACAGAGTACCTCACAGTAGCAGGGCCTTGTCCCTGACGATACCCGGCTCCTGTCCAGCAGATTCCCCAGGGGCTGCGGAGGGAGCACGGTCCCAGTGTCTGGAGACCGATTAGGATCCCACTTCACCCAGAGCCCTTAAGGGATGGGGAAGGAAAGCAGCATGTGGCTCCTGCCTATGTACCCGCAATGGGTACCTCAACCTTAACAACACCGCCGACCAGAGTGGGGTGAGAAGGGAGCATGCTGGGGGCCCTGTTATGGGCCCTCTTTTCTTCCATCCGATATAGTCAGCAGCTGCTGCTGACTAAATTGTGGAGCTATGCGTGCATGTGTGCCTCCTTCGCACAAAGCATAAAAACTGAGGAGCCCGTGATGCACGGGGGGGTGTATAGGCAGAAGGGGAGGGGCTTTACACTTTTAAGTGTAATACTTTGTGTGGCCTCCGGAGGCAGAAGCTATACACCCAATTGTCTGGGTCTCCCAATGGAGCGACAAAGAAATAGTGGTTACTCCAAAAAAATTATTGATAAAGCAAAAGATAAAACTGATTTAAAATCGAGAAGTCAATATTTGGAGGATAAAACTCATATTGCTAAAAATAATGATCTTAGTGATTCACAGGTAATATTTTCCACCAGATTTAGCAAAGATTTTTATGATGTAGTTCACATCGTAAAAAAGTTCCTCCCAATACTGTCAGTCGATCCAATTTTGAATAGAATTTTGGGACAAGGAGTGAAGTTTGTTTCTAGAAACAACATGTCCCTAAGAAATGTTTTGGCCCCCAGTGATCACAACACCAGATCTCATAGTGTTAAAATTTCAGACAAATGTATGTGGTTGCCCACCACAGGATCGGTCAAATGTGGCCAGAAAAATTGTGGTTTGTGCAAATATATACATAATACAAAAAGTTTTGTATCTTTTACAACTGGAAAAAAATACAATATAAATTCATTAATAAATTGTGGAACGTCTAATGTTATATATCTTTTGTCATGCGACACATGTAAAAAACAATATGTTGGAAGCACTTTAAGAACTATGAGACGCCGTGTATCAGAGCATATATATGATGCCGCAAATAGTACAACCAGTAGCCTGTCAGGGGCCTCTCAACATTTTTTGAAGGAACATCATGGGAGTTGTAGTGGTTTGAAAGTGAATGCTATTGAAAGAGTTAATCTTCCCAAAAGGGGTGGTGATATAAAGAAATTATTACATTATAGAGAGGCCAAATGGATTTATTATATGCACACAAGATATCCAATGGCCATGAATTTGAAAAATGATCTATTATATTTGTATTAAATTGTCAGCCTTTTTTTTTTTTTGTTTGTGGTTCATTAACATATGATGTCATTTCCTGATCCATTCTACCTTGCCTTTATAAGGAACTGTTTTATTTTAGTCTGTATAGGATTGTGAATAAGGAAGTATATTCCGAAACGCGTCCCTTGTCTGTATTTTAACTTCACCTTTTAACATGGATTAATAAAGCAAATAGAAGATTTTTATCCATTGGATGTCGTGCTGGATTTCCTTTTTTGTATACCCTAGTGTCATGGCCGTGATTCATCTTCCTTGCACCATCTTTGGACTTCATACATACTGGTGAGCTGGATTTGAGAATTTTCTCTTTTTGATACTTGTGATTACAGCAATACCAGATTAATATTGTTTTTTTATATTTGGCTACGATCACCAAAAAAAAAAAAAAGTTTTTGTACTGCCACATAAGGAATATTTTTTTTTTTTTTTTACACCATTCACCGTGTGGTAAGAGTGTTAGCTATTCTAGATTAAAATATTTTTTTTGTTTTGCTGCTTTTACATAAAAAGAAAAATTTTATAGAAAATATAATTGTTTTTGCATCACACAAACAGCTGTAGCGGTTTTATTTTTACACTGACTGAGCTGTATGGTGGCTTTTTTATTGCAGGACAAGATGACTTTCAGCAAAACTATTTTTATTTAGGCTAGTTTCACACTTGCGTTCAGCGCATTCCGTCACTATGGAGAATAGCGCAGTCCGTTAAACGGACTGCGCTATTCTCCATAGAGTTGTATGGACGACGCACTAACGCAAGTGTCTGCGTTGCATCCGCTGGATAACGCAGAGTCGTTATTTTGACGCTGCGTCGGGCGGATGGAACGCTGCATGTAGCGTTTTTCTGCACTTGGCGGAGTGTCAAAAAAATGCTACCTGCAGGAATCAGTTTGGCGTCCGTTGTTTTTATAATGGACGCCTATGGTGGCGGATTCCGTTAGAATGCGTCATTTGACGGATTCCGTTAACGCATCAGTCTTTACACAACTGCGCATGCCCAGATGTGTAAAGTCAAGGAAAAAACCTATAACGGATTGCATTATTTTGTACGATCCGTAGCATTGCGTTGTGCCACTATATGCAACGCATCCGTTGCATGCGTCACACAACGCAATGATACACATCCCATCCAACGCAAGTGTGAAACTAGCCTTACATACGACTGTCGTGCTTTATTCCACTTTTTTCAGCAGCATGATTAAGGCTGCTTTCACACCTCCGGTTTCTGCAATGCGGCACAATCCGGCACTTTGCAGGAAAATCGCAACCGTTTTTTTTTGCTGCCGGTTGCGTTTTTTCTGCATAGACTTTAATTAGTGCCGCATTGTGCCGCAAGGCCTTGCGTTCCATCCGGTTTTTGCCGCATGCGGCAGATTTAGCCGATGCGGCGGCCGGATGGAACGTTGCCTGGCACGTTTTTTTCGATGCGGCGCATTTTTCAATGCATGCCTATGGCGGCCGGATGCGGCGTGATGCGGCAATAACCGCATCCGGCCGCCGCATGCGGTTTTTGCCACTGCGCATGCTCAGTAGCATGCCGCAAGCGGCAAAAACCGGACTGGCCGCAAAGGAAAAACTTATGCAAAGGATGCGGTGTGTTCACCGCATCCGTTGCATAGCTTGCACAGCCGGATTGAGCCGCAGAGCTCAAGCCGGATGTGTGAAAGCAGCCTAACCCCTTCATGACCGGCCGATTTTTCGCTTTCCGTTTTTTTTTTTCGCCATATTCTGAGAGACGTAACTTTTTTTATTTTTCAGTCAATATAGTCATGTGAGGGCTTATTTTTTGCGGAACGAGCTGTACTTTTCAATGAAACCATAAGTTTTACGATATAGTGTACTGGAAAACGGCAAAAAAGAAGGGAATTTTGTTTACTTACCGTAAATTCCTTTTCTTCTAGCTCCTATTGGGAGACCCAGACAATTGGGTGTATAGCTTCTGCCTCCGGAGGCCACACAAAGTATTACACTTTAAAAAGTGTAACCCCTCCCCTCTGCCTATACACCCTCCCGTGCATCACGGGCTCCTCAGTTTTGGTGCAAAAGCAGGAAGGAGGAAACTTATAAATTGGTCTAAGGTAAATTCAATCCGAAGGATGTTCGGAGAACTGAAAACCAAAAGAACCATTCAACATGAACAACATGTGTACACAAAAGAACAAACAGCCCGAAGGGAACAGGGGCGGGTGCTGGGTCTCCCAATAGGAGCTAGAAGAAAAGGAATTTACGGTAAGTAAACAAAATTCCCTTCTTCTTTGTCGCTCCATTGGGAGACCCAGACAATTGGGACGTCCAAAAGCAGTCCCTGGGTGGGTAAAAGAATACCTCGATAAAAAAGAGCCGAAAACGACCCCCTCTTACAGGTGGGCAACCGCCGCCTGAAGGACTCGCCTACCTAGACTGGCGTCTGCCGAAGCATAGGTATGCACCTGATAGTGTTTCGTGAAAGTGTGCAGACTAGACCAGGTAGCTGCCTGACACACCTGCTGAGCCGTAGCCCGGTGCCGCAATGCCCAGGACGCACCCACGGCTCTGGTAGAATGGGCTTTCAGCCCCAAAGGAAGCGGAAGCCCAGAAGAACGGTAGGCTTCAAGAATCGGTTCCTTGATCCACCGAGCCAAGGTTGACTTGGAAGCCTGCGAACCCTTACGTTGGCCAGCGACAAGGACAAAGAGCGCATCTGAACGGCGCAGGGGCGCCGTGCGAGACACGTAGAGCCGGAGTGCTCTCACCAGATCTAATGAGTGCAAATCCTTTTCACATTGGTGAATTGGATTAGGGCAAAATGAAGGTAAGGAGATATCCTGATTGAGATGAAAAGGAGATATCACCTTAGGGAGAAATTCCGGAACAGGACGCAGAACCACCTTATCCTGGTGAAAAACCAGGAAGGGGGCTTTGCATGACAGTGCTGCCAGCTCCGACACTCTACGGAGGGATGTAACTGCCACTAGAAATGCCACCTTCTGCGAAAGACGTGATAAAGAGACATCCCGCAGCGGCTCGAAAGGTGGTTTCTGAAGAGCCGTTAGCACCCTGTTAAGATCCCAGGGTTCCAGCGGATGCTTGTAAGGTGGGACTATGTGGCAAACTCCCTGCAGGAACGTGCGGACCTGCGGAAGCCTGGCTAGACGCTTTTGAAAAAATACGGATAGCGCCGATACTTGTCCCTTGAGAGAGCCGAGAGACAAACCCTTGTCCATTCCGGATTGAAGGAATGAAAGAAAAGTGGGTAAGGCAAAGGGCCAGGGAGTAAAACCATTATCAGAGCACCAGGATAAGAAGATCCTCCAAGACCTGTGATAGATCTTGGCGGACGTTGGTTTCCTGGCCTGTCTCATGGTGGCAATGACATCTTGAGATAACCCTGAAGACGCTAGGAGCCAGGACTCAATGGCCACACAGTCAGGTTGAGGGCCACAGAATTCAGATGGAAAAACGGACCTTGTGACAGCAAGTCTGGGCGGTCTGGGAGCGCCCACGGTTGACCCACCGTGAGATGCCACAGATCCGGGTACCACGACCGCCTCGGCCAATCTGGGGCGACGAGAATGGCGCGACGACAGTCGGACCTGATTTTGCGCAGCACTCTGGGCAGCATCGCCAGAGGAGGAAATACATAAGGCAGTCGAAACTGCGACCAATCCTGAACCAATGCGTCCGCCGCCAGAGCTCTGTGATCTTGAGACCGGGCCATGAATGCCGGGACTTTGTTGTTGTGCCGTGACGCCATGAGATCGACGTCCGGCGTTCCCCAGCGGCGACAGATCTCTCGAAACACGTCTGGGTGAAGAGACCATTCCCCCGCGTCCATGCCCTGACGACTGAGAAAATCTGCTTCCCAGTTTTCTACGCCCGGGATGTGAACTGCGGAGATGGTGGAAGCTGTGGCTTCCACCCACTTCAGAATCCGTCGGACCTCCTGGAAGGCTTGACGACTGCGAGTGCCGCCTTGGTGGTTGATGTATGCGACGGCAGTGGCGTTGTCCGACTGGATACGGATCTGCCTGCCCTCCAGCCACCGATGAAAAGCCAATAGGGCTAGATACACTGCCCTTATCTCCAGAATATTGATCTGAAGGGATGACTATCGGAGTCCAGGTTCCCTGAGCCCTGTGGTGGAGAAAAACCGCCCCCCCACCCTGACAGGCTCGCGTCCGTGGTGACCACAGCCCAGGTTGGGGGTAGGAAGGATTTTCCCCGCGACAGAGAGTTGGGAAGGAGCCACCACTGAAGTGACGTCTTGGTTGCAAGGGAAAGAGACGTTCCTGTCGAGGGAAGTCGACCTCCTGTCCCATTTGCGGAGAATGTCCCACTGGAGTGGCCGTAGATGGAATTGCGCGAAGGGCACTGCCTCCATCGCTGCCACCATCTTCCCCAGGAAGTGCATGAGACGCCTCAAGGGGTGTGACTGACCCCGAAGAAGAGATTGCACCCCTGCCTGCAGAGAACGCTGTTTGTCCAGCGGTAGCATGACTACCGCTAACTGAGTATGAAACTCCATCCCGAGGTAAGTCAGTGATTGGGTCGGTGATTTTGGGAAGTTGATGATCCACCCGAACTGCTGGAGAGTCGCCAGAGCGACGGAAAGGCTGTTTTGACATGCCATCTGAGAGGGTGCCCTGACCAGAAGGTCGTCTAAGTAGGGAATCACCGAGTGGCCCTGAGAGTGTAGGACCGCCACAACAGATGCCATGACCTTGGTGAACACCCGTGGGGCTGTCGCCAGGCCGAAAGGTAATGCCACGAACTGAAGGTGTTCGTCCCCGATGGCGAAACGCAAAAAAAGTTGATGTTCGGGTGCGATGGGCACATGGAGATAAGCATCCTTGATGTCGATCGATGCTAGGAAGTCTCCTTGTGACATCGATGCGATGACCGAGCGGAGAGATTCCATCCGAAACAGTCTGGTGCTCACATGTCTGTTGAGTAGTTTGAGGTCCAGAACGGGACGGAACGAACCGTCCTTCTTTGGCACCACGAACAAGTTGGAGTAAAAGCCGCGACCATGTTCCTGGGGGGGAAAAGGGATCACAACTCCTTCTGTCTTCAGAGCGTCCACCGCCTGAAAAAGTGCATCTGCCCGCGCGGGGGGCGGAGAGGTTCTGAAGAAACGAGTCGGGGGACGAGAGCTGAACTCTATCCTGTAACCGTGAGACAGAATGTCTCTCACCCATCGGTCTTGAACATGTGGCCACCAGGCGTCGCAAAAGCGGGAGAGCCTGCCACCGACCGAGGATGCGGTTCGGGGATGCCGAGAGTCATGAAGAGGCCGCCTTGGAGGCATTGCCTCCGGCGGGTTATTGGGAGCGTGGCTTAGCCCGCCACGCATAGGAGTTCCTCTGGCCTTTCTCCGGCCTGCTGGACGAAGAGGATTGGGGCTTGGCGGAGGGACGAAAGGACCGAAACCTCGATTGTATTTTCCGTTGCTGAGGTCTCTTCGGTTTGGCTTGGATTCCTTAATAATCTCATCCAATCGTTCGCCAAACAATCGGTCGCCAGAAAACGGCAAACCGGTTAAGAACCTCTTGGAAGCCGAGTCTGCCTTCCATTCGCGCAGCCACATGGCCCTGCGGACTGCCACAGAATTAGCGGATGCCACCGCTGTACGGCTAGCAGAGTCTAGGACTGCGTTCATGGCGTAGGAAGAAAAAGCTGACGCCTGAGAAGTCAAAGACGCAACCTGCGGAGCAGAATTACGTGTGACCGCATTAATCTCAGCCAGACAAGCTGAGATAGCTTGGAGTGCCCACACGGCTGCAAAAGCCGGGGCAAAAGACGCGCCCGTGGCTTCATAGATGGACTTCACCAGGAGCTCTATCTGCCTGTCAGTGGCATCTTTTAGCGATGAGCCATCTGCAACCGATACCACAGATCTAGCCGCCAATCTAGAGACTGGTGTTTCTCCTGCTGAGAAGTCGACTCCTCTACAGGTAGCGGCGGGGGAGATAGATCTAACACCTGGTTGATGGACGAGATAAGGTCATTTACTATGGCGTCCCCTTCAGGTGTATCAAGATTGAGATCAACGTCAGGGTCAGAGCCCTGAGCTGCGACGTCCGCCTCGTCCTCCAGAGAGTCCTGAAGCTGGAAACCCGAGCAGCGTGAAGAAGTCGGGGAAGATTCCCAGCGAGCCCGCTTAGCCGGTCTGGGACTGCGGTCCGGGCAGGAGTCCTCCACGTGAGACCTAGGGCCCCCCCTGGGAGCGCGCTGCGGCGCGGACAGAGAGGGGCCTGGAGGCGACGATCCAACAGGGCCCGGGGCCTGTGTAAGGACCGGTCTGGACTGCAAAGCTTCAAGCAGCTTGGCAGACCATTTGTCCATAGACTGAGCCATGGATTGTGAAAGTGACTCAGAGTTTCTCAGCAAAAACGGCAAACTCTGTCCCTGCCGCCTGGACAAGGGGAGCAGGGGGGTCTACCTGAGCCGAGGGGCCCACTAGTGACCGAGGCTCCGGCTGAGCAAGCAAAACAGGGGTCAGGCATTGCTCACAGTGAGGGTAGGTGGAACCCGCAGGTAACATAGCCGCACAAGAGGTACAGGTCGCAAAATAACCCTGTGCCTTGGCACCCTTGCTCCTTGTGGACGACATGCTGTTGTCTCCTAGGAGAGTGATCACTGAGGCTATATGGGAAAAGTATATAGCCTGACCGAACAGAAATTATATATTATATATATATATATATATATATATATATATATATAGATATATATATATATATATATATATATATATATATATATATATATATATGAGTGTATCTATTCCGGCACCCTAAGGGGACCAACACCGGGTGACCGGTGTGGCTTACCGACCGCTAAAAAGCGGAGCGTGTGTCCTCCAGATTCCCTGCCTTAGGTCTCCCAGAGTTGCAGAGCTCTTTCCTGGAAATCCTCCACCGGCAGAATGCCAAAAAAATGGCTGCCGGAGCTCTCTGGGGAGGAGTGGAGCCGTGGGCGGCGCTAGAAAAGTGTGGGAATCTGGGGTCCCCACAGTGATCAGTGAGGGGGGAGGAAACATACAGGATGCTCCGGCCCTCACAACCGACGTCAGGTCGGCAGTCCCGCCCTTACCCCTGACAAGACAGGCCCGGGGGCGGGATTTTTGCTACTAGGCCTCAATGAAGCCAGGGACTAAATTTAAGACCACGGCCGACAAGCAGGCGCGGTCGGCGCGGAAGTCCGCCGGTCTTCACAAATCAGCAGCTGCTGCAGCGTCCGGGATGAAGGCGCTCCATGCACAGCCCCCATGGGGACACAGAGTACCTTAGAGATGCAGGGCCCGGTCCCTGAGGATGACTAGACTCCTGTCCGGCAGATTCCCACAGGGGCTGCGGAGGGAGCACGGTCCCAGTACATGGATGACCGGTCAGGATCCCACTTCTCCCAGAGCCGCAAAGGGATGGTGAAGGAAAACGGCATGAGGCTCCGGCCTTTGTACCCGCAATGGGTACCTCAACCTTAACAGCACCGCCGACGTAGTGGGGTGAGAAGGGAACATGCCGGGGGCCCACTTTTCTTCCAACCGATATAATCTAATATGAGAATGCATGAGTGGATGTGTGCCTCCTTCCACACAAAGCATAAAACTAAGGAGCCCGTGATGCACGGGAGGGTGTATAGGCAGAGGGGAGGGGTTACACTTTTTAAAGTGTAATACTTTGTGTGGCCTCCGGAGGCAGAAGCTATACACCCAATTGTCTGGGTCTCCCTATGGAGCGACAAAGAAATTCCAAATGCAGAAAAATTGTAAAAAAAGTGCAATAACACTATTTTTTTTTGAGATATTTTATTCACTGTGTTCACTATATGGTAAAACTGATGTGTTATTGTGATGCCTCAGGTCAGTGCGAGTTTGTAGACACCAAACATGTATAGGTTTACTTTTATATAAGGGGTTAAAAAAAAAATCGGAAGTTTGACCGAAAAAAGTGGCGCACGTTTTACACCATATTCCGTGACCCGTAGCGTTCTCATTTTTCGGGATCTATGGCTCAGTGATGGCTTATTTTTTGCGTCTCGAGCTGATGTTTTTAACGGTACCATTTTTGCGCAGATGCTACGTTTTGATCGCCTCTTATAGCATTTTGCGCAAAAGTTGTGGCGACAAAAAAACGACGTTTTGGCATTTGGAATTTTTTGCCGCTACGCCGTATACTGATCAGATTAATTGATTTTATATTTTGATAGATCGGGTGTTTCTGAACGCGGCAATACCAAATGTGTGTATATTTATTTTTTTAATCCTTTAATTTTCAATGGGGCGAATGGGGGGTGATTTGAACTTTTAGGTTTTTTTAATTTTTAAAACATTTTTTTAACTTTTTTTTTTTTTATTTTACTAGTCCCCCTAGGGGGCTATTGCGATCAGCATTCCGATCACTCTGCAGTATCTGCTGATCACAGCTATACAGCTGTAAACAGCAGATACGGTCTCTCTCTCTTTTGCTGTGCCGCTGGTCAGCGAAAGTGAAAGCAATTCATGTGTAGTACAGGAGTCATCACATGACCCTGTGCTACCATGACAACTATCGGAAGTCACGTGATCACGTCACGCGACTTCCGGTATCGGGCGGTAAGTAAAAGTTTACCGCGATCGCGCTTATAATGGCGCTGTCACATATTGACAGTGCCATTTATGGGGTTAAACAGCACGAGCAGATAACGATTCTGCTCATGCCTAGCAGGCACACATCTCAGCTGTGAAAATCAGCTGAGATGTGCGCCGATCGCGGCATGCTGCCGCCGGCAGACCGCGGGCAGTAACATTATGACCGCTAGGACGTAATTTTACGGCCCGCGGTCGTCAAGGGGTTAAAGGATAGTTTTTTGCCACATTTTTTCTTCTGATCTTCACTGAAAGGGTTAACTAGTGTGACAGTTTAATAGAGCGGTTAGTTAGGGACATGTCAATACCAAATATTGTACTTTTTTGTTAACATGAATGTAATTATTTGACAATCTTTTTTCAGTTTTTGGGGGCTTGTTAAACAATTTTCTTTCACTTTTTTCTTCACTTTTTACTTAGTCCCTCTATGGGACTTTAACTTTTAATAGTTTGATTGCTGCTATAATGCCTTGCAATGCATTATACCTGTCAGCGTTACACGGACAGCACTAGAGATGAGCATACCCGAAGTCCGGTGTTCGTACCATACACAGACTTTACAAAAAACCCAATCAGTTCAGGTGCTTTACATATGCAAACCCCTTGCTCGAGCAGCGCTGGGCTCAGATACGCTCGGTGCGAGCCTCTTGCAGTGTTTAATAGCTCGCTCTGGGGATATGGGGATAACAGCAGTGTGATTGGCTGTAGTGTGCACCAAACAAGGCAAAAAAAAAAAAACTTCGTCCACCCTCCTCCAGAAGTGCTGTTTATGGCGTGCTGCATGTGGGTGGAGACCTGAACTGCACAATTAGTAACTTCATTTGAAGGTCAGGTCAAGTCTGGGAACAGAACCGAACTTTATCTAAAATCTGGGTGAAGCCGATGAACCGAACTACAACGGGTCTGCTCATCTCGAGACAGAACGCCTTTTAAACCATGCTTGGGGCATGGTCTAACAGGTCACCGTAGCCAGTAAACTTTGAGGTCAATATTTGACCTCAGGTTGCCATGGTAACAATTGGCAGCTTGCAATTACATTGCGGGGGAACTGATCGAATTAGAGTGCACTCCCTTTCCTAGCCTCTTAAATGCCGCGATTAATAGTTATTTCAGCATTTATGAGGGGTTAAACAACCAGGGCAGAGAAGGCCCCGGCCCAGACTGACAGCCAGAGCTTGGCTATGACTCACGTCCAACGGCGTTCGTGCAGGCACAGCTTATGTGCCCTCATGATTGCCATGACTTACCAATACGTCATAGATCGGGAACTCCTTCCAGACCATCATGTATGGGCACACTGCACAAAAACAAACCCCTCACTCAGCCCCATCAACAGAAAAATAAAAATGTTATGGGTTTCAGAAAATGGCAAGACAAAGCAAAAAAAAAAATTATATTTATCAAAGTGAAGCTTCCATCTGATACATGCTGCCCAATCCAAGGACAGCAAGTATATCCGGCACTGGCTGTATGAACTCCGCCAGGTATGTCCGACTCTGAAATCATGCGTTGTTTCAGACAACAGTTTTAATAGCTGCTGAGAATTAAGCAGCATTGCAGACTAGTCAGACAGGCGGGTCCATGGTAACTTCTCCCCGCCTGCTGCCCTGGATTAACAGATCTGACTATGGGAAGGAGCAGACAGGCGAGCAGTCTATATATCAGGGAGAGTAGAGATCGGGGTCACAGTTACTGGAATACATCCATTATCAGATTTTACCTTAGATTTTTATTAAATCAAGACAAATGCAACATAATACACAAAGTATTAAATAAAACAGATCATGTACCACTACATCCAAATAAGACCTTTATTTTTCATTCCTATAGAGTCTGACCAATTTACAGTTGTCAAAATTACAACACAAGAAATGGTTTCTTTAATTGTTTCTGATGTGCTCTGAAGCGGAAGGGACAGTCATGTTTCCCTATTAAAAAATCAAGTTGAAAAGGCATGGCAGTCTGAATATCCTACTGATGGTGTGCAGCAGCAATGTTCATTCATCCAATGTATTCAGCTGTTCCTCAAGTTCATCTAGATCTTCCCCAGTAAAAAGATTTTCATCAACAGGAACAGCATCCTCTAGATTTTCCACGTCGTCATCTTCTTCTTCTTCTTCTTCACTGTCTTCGTCATAGTCATTCTGTTCTCCATTTCGTAAGTCACCGCCTGATGCTTCATTTAGTTTTGTATCTGTAGACAAGATAGGAATAGTTAAGAAGTGATCACAATACACTATCAGGAAGAAGGAAGGCCTGCGGACTTGTATCTAAGTATTCCGTACACCAAAAGACGGAAGTATGGCATGAAATCAGCGCTCTATACCTGTCCGGCCTTCTATCCTACTATCTGAAGGGAACGGCAGTCTCCACATATAAAATACGGTCACTGTGCGCACGCGGCAGAATGAGCATTAACCTGAGTCATTTAAAACATAACAAAAACATTTTTCATGTTTCCGTCAGGTGACCGGTGTGGGGCTTATTTTTATTTTACAGGAGGATGCTGACAATGGTACAGTAACATGTGAATATTCAATCACTTTTTATTACATTTTTTAAAACTTGAATGAACAAAAAAACAATTCTGCCCTCTTCATTGTTTTGATTTTTTTTTTTTAAACTGCATTTTTACTATATTGGGTAAATAAAGTTATACTTTAAAAATCAAAGTTGTAATGGGTGGGACAATGGCAACTGTATATATTTCTTTATTTACATTTTTTTTATGTACCGGAAAATATAGAATTGTCGAAAAAGAGAATTTTGTTTACTTACCGTAAATTCTTTTTCTTATAGTTCCGACATGGGAGACCCAGACCATGGGTGTATAGCTAGCGACCTCCGGAGGACACACAAAGCACTACACTCAAACGTGTAGCTCCTCCCTCCGGGCTATATACACCCCCTGGATGACAATCTACCCAGTTCAGTGCAAAAGCTGAAGGAGGACATCCACCCATAAGTAGAGATCGAGTAAAACTCGGCAAAACCAGCACTCTGTCTACTAACAACAGCCGTGAAGCACACGGAACAAAAAAACTGCCAACAGGCAACAGGGAGGGAGCTGGGTCTCCCATGTCGGAACTATAAGAAAAAGAATTTACGGTAAGTAAACAAAATTCTCTTTTTCTTCATCGTTCCTTATGGGAGACCCAGACCATGGGACGTTCCAAAGCAGTCCATGGGTGGGAAATAAACGAAACGGAGAAGTAGGCAAAACCTAACTTCACAAATGGGCGACAGCCGCCTGAAGGATGCGTCTGCCCAAGCTCGCATCTGCCGAAGCATGAGCATGCACTTGGTAGTGCTTAGAAAAAGTGTGCAGACTGGACCAAGTGGCAGCCTGACACACTTGCTGAGCCGTAGCCTGGTGCCTGAAAGCCCAGGAGGCACCGACAGCTCTGGTCGAGTGCGCCTTAATCCCCGACGGGGGAGGCACCTGAGAAGATTGGTAGGCATCGGCGACCTAACCCAACGAGCCAAGGTCGGTTTAGACGCCGAAAGGCCCTTGCGCTGACCCGTGGTTAGCACAAAAAGTGAGGTGCACCGCCGAAAAACGGCGGTGCGAGACACATAGATTCGGAGCGCCCGCACCAAATCTAAGGTGTGCAACGCCTTCTCAAAGCGATGCACAGGGGCCGGACAAAAAGAGGGCAATGAAATGTCCTGGTTAAGGTGGAAGGAAGACACCACCTTAGGGAGAAAGTCCGGAGTCGGACGAAGAACCACCTTGTCTTGGTGAAACACCAAAAAGGGGGATTCCGAAGAGAGCGCAGCCAAATCAGAAACTCTCCTGAGAGAAGTTATGGCTACTAGAAAGACAACTTTCTGTGAAAGTCTAGACAAAGGAACCTCCCTGAGAGGCTCAAAAGGGGGTTTCTGTAAGGCCGTGAGGACCAAATTAAGGTCCCAGGGATCCAAGGGTCGTCGGTAAGGAGGAATGATGTGAGATGCGCCCTGCATGAAGGTGCGCACCTGAGCCAGTCGGGCGATACGCCGCTGGAACAATACCGACAAAGCCGACACCTGTCCCTTAAGTGAATTGAGGGACAGACCCAACTGTAGACCCGACTGTAGAAAAGACAGGATGGTCGGCAAGGCGAACGGCCAAGGAGCATGGCCGGAAGAGCGACACCAGGACAGGAAAATTTTCCAAGTCCTGTGGTAAATCTTAGCCGAGGAAGACTTCCGAGCCTGAGTCATGGTGGAGATGACCTCAGAGGGAATGCCTGAAGCCGTCAGGATCCAGGACTCAAGAGCCACGCCGTCAATCTGAGAGCCGCAGAATTCTGGCGGAAGAACGGACCTTGAGAGAGAAGGTCTGGGCGGTCCGGAAGATGCCACGGCACCCCTACGGACAGGCGGAGCAGGTCTGGGTACCAGGCTCGCCTGGGCCAGTCCGGAGCAATGAGAATTACTCGACGGCCCTCCATTCGGATCTTGCGCAGAACCCTGGGCAATAGCGCCAGAGGGGGAAACACATAGGCCAGACTGAACTGAGACCAATCCTGAACCAGTGCGTCTGCTGCGAAGGCTTGAGGATCGTGGGAGCGAGCCACGTAAACCGGAACCTTCTTGTTGTGCCGGGAAGCCATTAGATCTACTTCCGGAGTGCCCCACTTGCGGCAAATTGACCTGAACACTGACGGATGCAGTGCCCACTCGCCGCCGTCCACGGTTTGACGGCTGAGATAATCGGCCTCCCAGTTTTCCACGCCTGGGATGTGGACTGCGGATATGGTGGACTTTGAGCCCTCCGTCCACTGGAGGATTCGTTGAACCTCCAACATCGCCAGACGGCTGTGAGTCCCGCCCTGGTGATTGATGTAGGCAACCGCTGTCGCGTTGTCCGACTGAACCCGAATGTGCTTGCCCGCCAATAGGTGGTGAAAGTCTAGGAGAGCTAGAAACACGGCTCTGATCTCCAGCACATTGATCGGGAGGGCCGATTCGGACGGAGTCCAAGTGCCCTGTGCTCGGTGATGGAGAAACACCGCTCCCCAGCCGGAGAGACTGGCATCCGTGGTGAGGATCACCCAGGACGGAGTCAGGAAGGACCGTCCCTGTGAAAGGGAGAGGGGCTGAAGCCACCACTGAAGGGAGTTCCTGGCCTGTGATGACAGAGCCACCAGCCTGTCCAAAGAAGAGATCCGCTTGTCCCAACAGCGGAGAATGTCCAGCTGCAAGGGACGCAGATGGAACTGGGCAAAGGGAACCGCTTCTATGGACGCCACCATCTGACCCAGCACCTGCATGAGGTGTCTGATGGAATGACGGCGGTGCCTCAGCAGAGAGCGCACTGCCAGACGAAGGGACTGCTGTTTGACTAAGGGCAACTTGACAAGTGCCGGCAGCGTCTCGAATTGCATCCCTAGGTACAAAAGTACCTGGGTCGGGGTCAGAGTCGACTTGGGGAGGTTGACAAGCCACCCGAATTGGACTAGAGTGGCGAGAGTGAGCGAGACACTCCGCTGACAGTCTACACTGGATGAGGCCTTGACTAGAAGGTCGTCCAGGTAAGGAATCACTGCCAACCCCTGGAGGTGCAGGACCGCAACCACTGCTGCCATGACCTTGGTGAACACTCGGGGGGCCGTGGCTAAGCCAAAGGGAAGAGCCACGAACTGGAAATGTTCCTCTCCGATCGCAAAGCGTAGCCAGCGCTGGTGTGAAACCGCAATAGGCACATGCAGATAGGCATCTCTGATGTCGATGGATGCCAGAAAATCTCCCTGGGTCATTGAGGCAATGACCGATCTTAGAGATTCCATGCGAAAGTGCCGCACCTGAACATGCTTGTTGAGAAGCTTGAGATCCAGGATGGGCCGGGAGGAACCGTCCTTTTTTGGAACTAGAAAGAGGTTTGAGTAGAAACCTCTGAACCGTTCCCGGGCGGGGACCGGAACAATTACACCGTTGGTCTGCAGGGATGCCACGGCCTGAGAGAAGGCGGCGGCTTTGGAGCAGGGGGGGTGGACAGAAAAAATCTGTTTGGCGGGCTGGAGGAAAAAGGTATCCTGTAGCCGTGGGTGATGATATCCCGCACCCACTGATCGGCGACGTGTTGCAACCACAAGTCGCCAAAGTGGGAGAGCCTGCCCCCGACCAAGGACGTTGCTGGCGCGGCCAGATAGTCACGAGGAGGCTGCCTTGGTGGCAGCGGCTCCTCCGGTCTTTTGAGGACGCGGCTTTGCGCGCCAGTTGGATTTGCGATCCTTGGCGGTAGTGGACGAGACTGTGGGCTTAGAGGATGACCAGGTAGAGGAACGAAAGGAACGAAACCTCGATTGGTTCCTGCCCTGGGTAGGTTTCTTGGCTTTAGCTTGTGGCAAGGAAGTACTCTTCCCGCCAGTAGCTTCCTTAATTATGTCATCCAGCTGTTCCCCAAACAGCCGTGACCCAGTAAAGGGGAGACTCGCAAGGTACTTCTTAGAGGAAGCGTCCGCTTTCCACTCTCGAAGCCACAAGATCCTGCGTATCGCGAGGGAGTTAGCGGAAGCCACTGCCGTGCGGTGAGAAGCCTCCAGGATGGCAGACATGGCGTAGGACGCAAAAGCCGAAGCTCGGGAAGTTAAGGCATCCATCTCAGGAATAGAGTCCCTGGAAAGGGAATGAATCTCCGCCAGAGAGGCAGAGATAGCCTTAAGAGCCCACACCGCCGCAAAAGACGGAGAGAAGGAGGCTCCTGCCGCCTCAAATACAGACTTGGCCAGAAGGTCAACCTGGCGGTCAGTGGGATCCTTAAGAGAAGTGCCGTCGGCCACCGCAACTACTGTGCGGGCTGAGATTCTGGACACTGGAGGGTCCACCTTTGGGGACTGGGCCCAGTCCTTAACTACCTCCGGTGGAAACGGGAAACGGTCATCTGAACTACGTTTCGGAAAACGTTTGTCAGGACAGGCCCTAGGCTTGTTAACAGTGGTCTGAAAGCTGGAGTGGTTAAAAAACATACTCCTAGGTTTCTTAGGAGAGGTAAACTGGTGTACCTCTACCAGAGAGGGTTGATCCTCTGACTCCTGTGGGTTGAGGTTCAGTACGGAGTTAATGGACGCAATCAAGTCACTAACGTCCGCATCACCCTCAGACAAATCAATGGGGTACATAGAGGCAGCGTCTGAGCCCACAGTAAAGGAATCTTCCTCGCCCTGCACCTCGGCTTGTGAATCAGAGCCGTGGGACGAGGAAGGAGAAGGGTCCGTGCGTCTCCGTTTAGGGGGACGGGGTCCTAGGACCTGCTCTGAGGGCTCTGCAGAGCTCGGAGCCGCAGAGACACCCTGAGAGGGAGGCTGATGCATAGACAGCAGCGTCTGGGACAGCTGCCCCATGGAATCGGCAAACGACTTGGAAAGAGCCTGTGAAAAGGATGCTACCCAAGCCGGGGGTTCAGCCACCGGGACCGAAGCAGCCTGAGGGACCCCTGAGGAGGCTCCAGGCTGAGACACAACCATATTAGCACAGTTATCACAATGTGGGTACGTGCTAGGCTCTGGCAGAATTAGCTTGCAAGCAGTGCATATAGCATACATGTTTGCAGCTTTGCTCCTAGTGACAGACATGCTGCTGTGGAGGAAGCTCTGCAGCCAAAACACACTCCTGTAGAAAGCCTGAGTGTATAAAAATCCACAACCATAGGTTGTGGCTTACCAGCCCTGCTCTCTGTGTCCTCCGGATTTCACCGCTCCCCTGTAAAGTGACAGCTTTCCAAAAAGTATGCAGCTGCAACATCCAGCGCTTCTCAGTGATAAAAACGCTGATAAAATGGCGCTGGGAGAAGGAGGGGGGCGTGTATAAGCCCAGGAGCGGGAAAACAGAAGCACAGAGATACAGGGGGGTAGACAGGGGAGGGGACATCTCCTTAGAGAGAAGTGCCCTCCACTCTGCTGGCCGGGCGGTGGGCGGCGCTGTATGCAAAACATACAGCAGAAGCCAAAAACGAAACTAGGCCCAAACTGAAGCCGGGGCCTAGATTTCAAAGTGCGGCCGACGAGCAGGCACCGTCGGCGCGGTTCTCATGGGAAATTCCCAGAACCGGCCGAAATTAACAGTAACGCTAAAGCACATACTGCCCCCATAATAAAAGCACCCGGGACCCCTGAAAAAACGTCTCAATACTTAGCTTGGAGACGCAGGGCCATGTCCCTGAGTGGGGTTAACGCTCCTTCCAGCAGGGACCAGACAGGGCTGTGGATGGAGCCGGCCTCCTGCAAGCAGAGAGGACCGTGGAGGCTCCCACTTCAAACAGAGCCTCGACAGAGGATGCGAAGGAGCTCGGCATGTGAAGGCTCCAGCCTTATGAAGATCAACCTTAACAGCACCCCGCAGAGTGGAGCGTGACGGGACATGCCGGGAGTCCAGATTGGACCCGCTTTTCTTCCAAAACTTTAAAAAATTAAAATAAAATTGAAAAAAATATGAGGAAATAAAAGTGTGTGTATCCTCCTGAAACACAAAGCGTTGAACTGGGTAGATTGTCATCCAGGGGGTGTATATAGCCCGGAGGGAGGAGCTACACGTTTGAGTGTAGTGCTTTGTGTGTCCTCCGGAGGTCGCTAGCTATACACCCATGGTCTGGGTCTCCCATAAGGAACGATGAAGAAAGGAAATTATATATATATATATATATATATATATATATATATAATCTCCTAATTCTGTCTGTCTGTCTTGCTCCAAAATTGTGTCGTTACAGTGACGACTTTCGGATTGTCCGCCGGGCTCGGCCTGGCCCCGTCCACCCACACGGATTGGCCGCTCGCCCCGACCCTCCGCACGCATCGACCGCTCGGCCATGCCCCTTCCCCCGGATTCAAACGAAGCCCCGACTCCGCCAGCCCAGACATAACCTTGCGATGCTGGGATCGTGACGGAGCCGGTGTACGCTGGTAACCATGATAAACATCGCGTAACTATAGGAAGCGCTTCCCTTAGTTACCCGATGTGTATCATGGTTACCAGCTTACACCGGCTCCTGGTACACATGTGCATACGCTGCGGCCAATAATGAAGTGTCATGCAGCGGTGAAAGAGTTAAAGACACTGCAAGACACTTCATTATAGGCAGCGGGCACCCCCAGAAGAGAGAAGACAGAAGAAAGAAGACCCCGCAGTCATACTCACCAGACGCCGACCGGGAGCAGGTGAGCGCATCAAGGTCCTGCAGCGGCGGAACACACACACACACACACACACACACACACCAGATCACTTTCACTCACACACACACACACATCAAATCGCATCCACACACTCACAACATCCAGTGATATCGCTTACTTCTCGGCGGCGATACTGTGCGTGCAGTGACCCTCCAGGACCTGCCGGAGGATCACATGGCCGGAAGCATGTGGTATCTCCCGATGTTGTGAGTGTGTGAGCGCGTATGTGCGATATCGTCAGTGTGTGTGTGCGTGTATGCGATCGGATGTGTGCGTGTATGTGATCGGATGTGTGCGTGTATGCGATCAGATGTGTGCGTGTGTTCTGATGTGTGAGTGTATGCGATCAGATCTGAGTGTCGGCAGAGGAGCACGGCGTGCAGCACAGCTGTTGGGACCGCCCACCGGAGGGCACAGGGAGAAGTGGGGTGTGAGTGTATGCGATCGGATGTGTGCGTGTATACTGTCTGATGTGTGACTGTGGAGCACGATGGGGAGTGCGCAGCATGGGGGGATGGAGCACGATGGGGGGGTGCGCAGCATGGGGGGATGGAGCACGATGGGGGGGTGCGCAGCATGGGGGATGGAGCACGATGGGGAGTGCGCAGCATGGGGGATGGAGCACGATGGGGGGGTGCGCAGCATGGGGGAAGGAGCACGATGGGGGTGCGCAGCATGGGGGGATGGAGCACGATGGGGGGGTGCGCAGCATGGGGGGATGGAGCACGATGGGGGGGTGCGCAGCATGGGGGATGGAGCACGATGGGGAGTGCGCAGCATGGGGGATGGAGCACGATGGGGGGGTGCGCAGCATGGGGGATGGAGCACGATGGGGGGGGAGCAGCATGGGGGTTGGAGCACGATGGGGGGTGCACAGCATGGGGGGATGGAGCACGATGGGGGGTGCACAGCATGGGGGGATGGAGCACGATGGGGGGTGCACAGCATCGGGGGGATGGAGCACGATGGGGGTGCACACCTCCCCCCAAAACACACACACACACACACACACACACACACACACACACACACCGGGAACCACAAACACCGCCCTACACAGACACCCACACACACAAACACCGCGGCATACAGAAATATACGCACATACCGCGCAACACACACACACACTGCACAAAACATACCTCCCCCCAAAACACACACCCCCACACAAACCGCGCAACACACAAACACCGCTCTCACACACCCCCACACCCAGAACACATTTACATCGCCCTACACAAACACTTGGCAACTACACACAACATCTAATTATAGTATGTATGTATGTATGTATGTATGTATGAATGATATAGATAATATATATATATATATATATATATATATATATATATATATATATATATATATATATATATATATATATATATATATATATATATATATATATATATATATATATATATACATATATATATACATATATACATATATACATACATACACACGAAAGTCATACATTAACTACACAATAAATTCTAGAATACCCGATGAGTAGAATCGGGCCACCTTCTAGTATAATTATAACTTGCCTTCTATGTATGTGTAATATATATTATATACTAGAAGGTGGCCAGATTCTACGCATCGGGTATTCTAGAATTTACGTATTGTGTAGTTAATGTATGATTTTTGTTATATATATATATATATGTTGTTGTGTGTAGTTACCAAGTGTTTGTGTAGGGCACTGTACATGTTCTGGGTGTTGTCTGGGTGTGGCGGGGAGTGAGAGCGGTGTTGTTTGTGTGTTGCGTTGTTTGTGGAGCGTTGTGTGTCTGTAGCGTTGTGTGTGTGTGTGTTGCGCGGTTTGTGTGGGTGTGGGGTGTGTGTGTGTGTGTGTTTTGGGGGGAGGTATGTTTTATGCAATGAGTATGTGCGTATATTTGTGTGTGCCACGGTGTTTGTATGTTGGGTGTTGTGTGTGTGCGGCGTTGTCTGTCTGTGTGGGTGTCTGTGTAGGGCAGTGTGTGTGGTTCCCAGTGTGTGTGGTGTGTTGTGCAGTGCGTGTGTGGTGGTGTGTGTTTTGGGGGGAGGTGTGCACCCCCCATCGTGCTCCATCCCCCCATGCTGCACACTCCCCATCGTGCTCCATCCCCCATGCTGCGCACTCCCCATCGTGCTCCATCCCCCATGCTGCGCACTCCCCATCGTGCTCCATCCCCCATGCTGCGCACCCCCCATCGTGCTCCATCCCCCATGCTGCGCACCCCCCATCGTGCTCCATCCCCCATGCTGCGCACCCCCCATCGTGCTCCATCCCCCATGCTGCGCACCCCCCATCGTGCTCCATCCCCCATGCTGTGCACCCCCCATCGTGCTCCACAGTCACACATCAGACAGTATACATGCACACATCTGATCGCATACACTCACACACACACCCTACTTCTCCCTGTGCCCACGCCGTGCTCCTCTGCCGACACTCACATCCGATCGCATACACGCACACACTGACTATATCGCACATACGCGCTCACACAATCACAACATCCGGAGATACCACGTGCTTCCGGCCATGTGATCCTCCGGCAGGTCCTGGAAGGTCACTGCACGCACAGGATCGCCGCCGAGAAGCAAGCGATATCACGGGATGTTGTGAGTGTGTGGATGCGATCTGATGTGTGTGTGAGGTGTGTGTGAGAGTGAATGTGATCTGATGTGTGTGTGAGGTGTGTGTGAGAGTGAATGTGATCTGATGTGTGTGTGTGTGTGTGTGTGTGTGTGTGTATATATGTGTGTGTGTATATATGTGTGTGTGTGTGTGGGTGTGTGTGTGTTCCACCGCTGCGTGTGTGGATGCGATCTGATGGGTGTGTGAGGTGTGTGTGAGAGTGAGTGTGATCTGATGTGTGTGTGTGTGTCTGTTCTTATGTGTGTGAATGTGTGTGTGTGTTCCGCCGCTGCAGGACCTTGATGCGCTCACCTCGGGGCGAGAGGCCATTCCGTGTGGGGGGCGGAGCCTGGGCGAGCGGCCAATCCGTGCGGGGGGGAGAGAGGCCATTCCGTGTGGGGGGCAGAGCCTGGGCGAGCGGCCAATCCGTGTGGGGGGCGGAGCCTGGGCGAGCGGCCAATCCGTGCGGGGGAGGAGCCGAGAGGCCAATCCGTGCGGGGGGGAGGAGCCGAGAGGCCAATCCGTGCGGGGGGAGGAGCCGAGAGGCCAATCCGTGCGGGGGGCGGGGCCATGGCGAGGCCAGCGGCAAATTTGCTGTTTGTCACCGTAAGGATATGGCCAATCCGTGCGGGGGTGGAGCCGAGGCGAGAATCCGTGTGAGGGGGCGGAGCCGAGGCGAGCGGCCAATCCGTGCGAGGGGGCGGGGCCATGGCGAGCCCAGCGGCCAATCCGCTGTTTGTCACCGTAAGGACACAATTTTGGAGCAAGACAGACAGGACAGACAGAATAAGGCAATTATATATATAGGTATATATAATACATACATACATACATACATACATATATACACACATATACATATACATATACATATACATATACATATATATATATATATATACATATACATATACACACACACACACACACACACACACACACACACACACACTTTTTTTATGTTTTCATTGCTTGACACAAAAATAGCATAGTATACAGTATAATGCTTGGATCTAACCCCACAGTTGTTTCTGCCCCCCCCACAAGAATAGACGGAATAATTATCAGGTATTTATGGAAAATGTGGATTTTACAAACTTAAGTTCTGAAATGTCATTGCACTTACCCAAGAACAAAAACTATCCACCTGCGTACGGCACAATGTCAGACTAAGGGTATATACACATGATAAGTATTTGCTGCATAGGTCGCAGTCTTCTTGAAGTCTCAGCCATATGTTTATTTTTTCCTTACAAATTTGAATCAGTTTCAATTCTGCAGCAGACCAATTTGGTTCAGTGTTTTTTGCAGCATTTTTCACCCATTGTTTTGAATGGGAAATAACTTCATGCAAAAATACACACTGTATGCTGCGTTATTTCAACCAACACTTAAGTATTGGCTTCAGACATTTCTGCTGCAAACACTGAACGTGTGCAAATACCATAAGGTCTAAACAAGGAGCCTCATGGTTATACCTTAAGGTCTCATATAGGTCATACTGGTATAGGGTATAAATTGACCCTCCAGTATGGCCACGAGACTGCACTGCCGTTTCGCGGTACGGGACCACTTCTTCCGGGAGGAGTAAGTGCACTTACTCCTCCCGGAAGAAGCGGTGCCGTACCGCGAAACGGCCGTCGGAGGTTTCCCTCTGGTCTCGCTCCCCTGAACCAAGATTGTAATAGGCAAGCACTATATTTGGCCTTCTAATCTATTCCTGGATACGGGCTATTGTGACACATGCTATTATGCTGCTATATGATATATAGCCCATCTCCACTTTAAATGGTTTTGCCACCTACAAGTTTTTACTAGCGTCTCACGTGGGTCTTAACGTTTTGGGGTTTTTTGAAAAACCTTATCCTACTGACTACATTTTTTACAATTGTGATCTATGGGACCTTGGTATTTATTCCTTAACTTTTTGCTTGAAATGTCCTTTCTATACATGTATTGTCCTACTATTTATTCATAATAAAATAATTTTCTAATTGCACCAAAAACTCCTTTGCTCTTGTTTAAATACCATAAGGTGCAGACACTACACACTGAAATACAAGGGGCGCTGCTCACTTACCATCTTTCCCTGTGGATGTGACATAGGAGCTGAATCGCTCGTGGCTGGCTACGGTGATGCCCGTTTCATCAACGTCTTTCAGAACAAAGCGACTTAGGTCAATATCTTGAACATCAGACGTGTCCAACTGTTGGAATAAAAATCCATTTAATGAGAAACAAAACTATTTCTTTCGCAGAGCATTTTATAACAACACTGTCCTTAGCATTACAGTATATCCTTTGCCTTCTAGCACCCGGCATGACGCAGCATCATGAATGGGATGTCGAATCAGGACAACTCCTAACCACAAGGCCGTATTCATGCACGTAGGCGTCATACAGGGAGTCCTATGCTCAAGGATCAAGGGAAAAGGCAAGTAGTCATGCTCACTCTGGACTTGGGTTTTATCTACGTATTACATGGACGGTCATTCTGTAGACTGTACCCTGTACTGGTAACAGCAGGAGGATCACATCCCATTTAGGGATCACATCACATTTGAAGTGACTTAGGGTCCTATGTGACAGAAATACCCAAAGGTGACACCATTCTAAAAACTGCACCCTCAAAGTGGTGAAATCCACATCAAAGAAGTTTGTTAATCCCGCAGGTGTTTCACAGGAACTAAAGCAATGTGGAAGGAAAACACAAAGTTTACTTTTTTCCACAAAAATATTGCTGTACCACAAATATTTAAATTGTTAAAAAGATAAAGAGAAAATGCCTATACAATTTGTTGTGCAATTTCTCCCTAGTACACAAATACCCTATATGTGGTGGAAAACTACCGTTTGGGTGCATGGCAGGGCTTAGAAGGGAAGGAGCATCATTTTGACTGGAATCGATAGCGAATGCTATGTCGCATTTGGAGAGCCCCTGAGTTGCCTAAAGAGTGAAAGCCCCCCCACAAGTGACCTCATTTTGAAAACTAGACCTCAAGGAATTTATCTAGATGTGTGGAGAGCAGGCGATTCACGAAATTGTATAACACTGGGCTTTAAAAATTACCATTTTTCCACTAAAATGAAGCTTTGTCCCTAAAATTTTAATTTTCAAAAGTGGGTAATGGGAGAAAATGGACCATATAATTTATTATACAATTTCTCCTGAGTATGCCAATACCCCATATGTGGTCAATAGCTACTTTTGAGGCACAGTACAAAGTGAAGAAGCGCCATATTGTAGTTCAGATTTAGTTGAAGTGGTGTGGGGGTGCCATGTCACATTAGCAGAGCCCCTAAGGTGCCAGGAAAGCAGAGCCGCCCATAAGAGACCCCATTTTACAAACCACACCCCTTATCCATCTAGGGTACAGTAAGCATATTGACACCACTGGTGGGTCACTGAATTTCATATCATTGGGCGGTGAAGAAGAAGGGAATTTTGTTTACTTACCGTAAATTCCTTTTCTTCTAGCTCCTATTGGGAGACCCAGACAATTGGGGTGTATAGCTTCTGCCTCCGGAGGCCACACAAAGTATTACACTTTAAAAAGTGTAACCCCTCCCCTCTGCCTATACACCCTCCCGTGCATCACGGGCTCCTCAGTTTTGGTGCAAAAGCAGGAAGGAGGAAACTTATAAATTGGTCTAAGTCAAATTCAATCCGAAGGATGTTCGGAGAACTGAACCATGAACCAAAAGAACAATTCAACATGAACAACATGTGTACACAAAAGAACAACAGCCCGAAGGGAACAGGGGCGGGTGCTGGGTCTCCCAATAGGAGCTAGAAGAAAAGGAATTTACGGTAAGTAAACAAAATTCCCTTCTTTGTCGCTCCATTGGGAGACCCAGACAATTGGGACGTCCAAAAGCAGTCCCTGGGTGGGTAAAAGAATACTTCGATAAAAAGAGCCGAAAAAACGGCCCCCTCTTACAGGTGGGCAACCGCCGCCTGAAGGACTCGCCTACCTAGGCTGGCATCTGCCGAAGCATATGCATGCACCTGATAGTGTTTCGTGAAAGTGTGCAGGCTCGACCAGGTAGCCGCCTGACACACCTGCTGAGCCGTAGCCTGGTGCCGCAATGCCCAGGATGCACCCACGGCTCTGGTAGAATGGGCTTTCAGCCCTGAAGGAATCGGAAGCCCAGAAGAACGGTAGGCTTCAAGAATCGGTTCCTTGATACACCGAGCCAAGGTTGACTTGGAAGCCTGCGACCCCTTACGCTGGCCAGCGACAAGGACAAGAGCGCATCAGAACGGCGCAGGGGCGCCGTGCGAGAAATGTAGAGCCGGAGTGCTCTCACTAGATCTAACAAATGCAAATCCTTTTCACATTGGTGAACTGGATGAGGGCAAAAAGAAGGTAAGGAGATATCCTGATTGAGATGAAAAGGGGATACCACCTTAGGAAGAAATTCCGGGACCGGACGCAGAACCACCTTATCCTGGTGAAAAACCAGGAAGGGGGCTTTGCATGACAGCGCTGCAAGCTCAGACACTCTCCGGAGTGATGTAACTGCCACTAGAAAGGCCACCTTCTGCGAAAGACGTGATAAAGAGACATCCCGCAGCGGCTCGAAAGGTGGTTTCTGAAGAGCCTTTAGCACTCTGTTAAGATCCCATGGTTCCAGCGGCCTCTTGTAAGGTGGGACTATGTGGCAAACTCCCTGCAGGAACGTGCGGACCTGCGGAAGCCTGGCTAGACGCTTTTGAAAAAACACGGAAAGCGCCGACACTTGGCCCTTGAGAGAGCCGAGAGACAAACCCTTGTCCATTCCGGATTGCAGGAATGAAAGAAAAGTGGGCAAGGCAAACGGCCAGGGAGTAAAACCCTGATCAGAGCACCAGGATAAGAAGATCCTCCAAGTCCTGTGATAGATCTTGGCAAACGTTTGTTTCCTGGCCTGTCTCATAGTGGCGATGACATCTTGAGATAACCCTGAGGACGCTAGGAGCCAGGACTCAATGGCCACACAGTCAGGTTGAGGGCCGCAGAATTCAGATGGAAAAAAGGCCCTTGAGACAGCAAGTCTGGTCGGTCTGGGAGTGCCCACGGTTGACCCACCGTGAGGTGCCACAGATCCAGGTACCACGACCTCCTCGGCCAGTCTGGAGCGACGAGGATGGCGCGGCGGCAGTCGGACCTGATCTTGCGTAACACTCTGGGCAGCAGTGCCAGAGGAGGAAACACATAAGGCAGTTGGAACTGCGACCAATCCTGAACTAATGCGTCCGCCGCCAGAGCTCTGTGATCTTGAGACCGTGCCATGAATGCCGGGACTTTGTTGTTGTGTCGAGACGCCATGAGGTCGACGTCCGGCGCTCCCCAGCGGCGACAGATTTCTTGAAACACGTCCGGGTGAAGAGACCATTCCCCTGCGTCCATGCCCTGGCGACTGAGAAAGTCTGCTTCCCAGTTTTCTACGCCCGGGATGTGAACTGCGGAGATGGTGGAGGCTGTGGCCTCCGCCCACAGCAGAATCCGCCGAACTTCTTGGAAGGCTTGACGACTGCGTGTGCCGCCCTGGTGGTTGATGTACGCGACCGTCGTGGCGTTGTCCGACTGTATGCGGGTCTGCCTGCCCTCCAGCCACCGATGGAACGCCTTTAGGGCTAGATACACTGCCCTTATCTCCAGAACATTGATCTGAAGGGAGGACTCTGTCGGAGTCCAGGTTCCCTGAGCCCTGTGGTGGAGAAAAACCGCTCCCCACCCTGACAGACTCGCGTCCGTCGTGACCACAGCCCAGGATGGGGGCAGGAAGGATTTTCCCCTCGACAAAGAAGTGGGAAGAAGCCACCACTGAAGAGAGGTTTTGGTTGCCAGTGAAAGAGATACGTTCCTGTCTAGGGACGTCGACCTCCTGCCCCATTTGCGGAGATTGTCCCATTGAAGTGGACGCAGATGAAACTGCGCAAAGGGAACTGCCTCCATTGCTGCCACCATCTTCCCTAGGAAGTGCATGAGGCGCCGCAAGGGGTGTGACTGGGCCCGAAGAAGAGAGTGCACCCCTGTCTGCAGCGAACGCTGTTTGTCCAGCGGAAGCTTGACTATCGCTGAGAGAGTATGAAACTCCATCCCGAGGTAAGTCAGTGATTGGGTCGGTGTCAATTTTGACTTTGGGAAATTGATGATCCACCCGAACCTCTGGAGAGTCTCCAGAGCAATGGTCAGGCTGTGTTGGCATGCCGCCCGGGAGGGAGCCTTGACTAGGAGATCGTCTAAGTAAGGGATCACCGAGTGGCCCTGAGAGTGTAGGACCGCCACCACGGATGCCATGACCTTGGTGAAGACCCGTGGGGCTGTCGCCAGGCCGAAAGGCAGTGCCACGAACTGAAGGTGTTCGTCCCCGATGGCGAAACGCAGGAAGCGTTGATGCTCCGGTGCAATCGGCACATGGAGATAAGCATCCCTGATGTCGATTGATGCTAGGAAGTCTCCTTGGGACATCGAAGCGATGACAGAGCGGAGAGATTCCATCCGAAACCGTCTGGTTCTCACGTGTCTGTTGAGCAGTTTGAGGTCCAGAACGGGACGGAATGATCCGTCCTTTTTTGGCACCACGAACAAGTTGGAGTAAAAACCGCGACCACGTTCTTGAAGGGGAACGGGGATCACAACTCCTTCTGTCTTCAGAGTGTTCACCGCCTGAAAAAGTGCATCGGCTCGCTCGGGGGGCGGAGATGTTCTGAAGAAACGAGTCGGAGGACGAGAGCTGAGCTCTATCCTGTAACCGTGAGACAATGTCTCTCACCCATCGGTCTTGGACATGTGGCCACCAGGCGTCGCAAAAGCGGGAGAGCCTGCCACCGACCGAGGATGCGGTTTGGGGAGGCCGAAAGTCATGAGGAGGCCGCCTTGGAGACGGTGCCCCCGGCGGTCTTTGGAGGACGTGACTTAGAGCGCCATGCATCAGAGTTCCTCTGGCCCTTCTGTGGCCTGTTGGACGTGGATGATTGGGACCTGGCTGAGGGCCGAAAGGACCGAAACCTCGATTGAATTTTTCGTTGCTGAGGTCTGTTTGGTTTGGACTGGGGTAAGGACGAGTCCTTTCCCTTGGATTGCTTAATAATTTCATCCAATCGCTCGCCAAACAAACGGTCGACAGAAAATGGCAAACCGGTTAAGAACTTCTTGGAAGCAGAATCTGCCTTCCATTCGCGTAGCCACATGGTCCTGCGGACTGCCACCGAATTGGCGGACGCTACCGCTGTACGGCTCGCAGAGTCCAGGACTGCGTTCATGGCGTAGGATGAAAATACCGACGCCTGAGAAGTCAAAGACGCAACTTGCGGAGCAGAGGTACGTGTGACCGCATTAATCTCAGACAGACAAGCTGAGATAGCTTGTTGTGCCCACACTGCTGCAAAGGCTGGGGCAAAAGACGCGCCTGTGGCTTCATAGATGGATTTCATCAGGAGTTCTATCTGCCTGTCAGTGGCATCCTTGAGCGATGAACCATCTGCCACTGATACTACGGATCTAGCCGCCAGTCTAGAGACTGGAGGATCCACCTTGGGACATTGAGCCCAACCCTTAACTACGTCAGCGGGGAAGGGGTAACGTGTGTCATTAAGACGCTTAGAAAAGCGCTTGTCCGGAAATGCTCTGTGCTTCTGGACAGCATCTCTGAAGTTAGAGTGATCGAAAAACGCACTCCGTGTACATTTGGGAAACCTGAACTGGTGTTTCTCCTGTTGAGAAGCCGACTCCTCTACAGGTGGAGGCGGGGGAGATAGATCGAACACCTGGTTGATGGACGCAATAAGGTCATTTACTATGGCGTCCCCTTCCGGTGTATCAAGATTGAGAGCAACGTCAGGGTCAGAGCCCTGAGCTGCGACCTCCGCTTCATCCTCCAGAGAGTCCTCAAGTTGAGACCCCGAACAGCGTGATGAAGTCGGGGAAGGTTCCCAGCGAGTCCGCTTAGCCGGTCTGGGACTGCGGTCCGTGTCGGAGTCCTCCCCGTGAGACCTAGGTGTCACCCCAGGAGCACGCTGCTGCGCAGACCGAGAGGAGCCTGGGGGCGATGAACTCACAGTGCTCGAGGCCTGTGTAAGGACCGGTCTGGACTGCAAGGCTTCTAGTATCTTAGCAGACCATCTGTCCATAGACTGAGCCATGGATTGTGAAAGCGACTCAGAGTTTCTCAGCCAAAACTGCAAACTCTGTCCCTGCCACCTGGACAGTGGAAGCAGGGGGTTCTACCTGAGCCGAGGGTCCCACCAGTGCCCGAGGCTCCGGCTGAGCGAGTGCAACAGGGGCCGAGCATTGCTCACAGTGAGGGTAGGTGGAACCTGCAGGTAACATAGCCGCACAAGAGGTACAGGTTGCAAAATAACCCTGTGTCTTGGCACCCTTGCTCTTTGCGGACGACATGCTGTTGTCTCCTCGGAGAGTGATCACTGAGGGTATATAGCCAAAGCAAAACAGTGCGGCCGAACAGAGAAAATGTATAATATATATATATATATATATATATATATATATATATATATATATATATATATATATATATATATATATAACACTTCGGCACCCCAGGGGGACCAGCACCGGGTAACCGGTGTGGCTTACTGACCGCCCAAAGCGGTTGTGTGTCCACCAGATTCCCTGCCTTGGGCCTCCCAGAGCTGCAGAGCTCGTTCTGAAATCCTCCACCGGCAGAAGTGATTGTAAAAATGGCTGCTGGAGCTCTCAGGGGAGGAGGGAGCCGTGGGCGGCGACTAATAAAGTGCGGGAATCTGGTGCCCCACAGTGATCAGTGAGGGGGGAGGACAACACCTAAGTATGCTCCAGCCCTCACTGCCGACGTCCAGTCGACCGTCCCGCCCTTACCCCTGACTGGCAGGCCCGGGGGCGGGAGTTATGGTACTAGGCCGCATGAAGCCGGGGACTAAAGTTAATAACGCGGCCGGCAAACAGGCGCGGTAGTCCCGGTCGTCACAAAAAAACAGCAGCCGCTGCAGCGTCTGTGACACAGGCGCTCCATGCACCGTCCCTAAAGGGACACAGAGTACCTTTAGATGCAGGGCCTTGTCCCTGATGATACCAAGTCTCCTGTCCGGCAGATTCCCCCAGGGGCTGCGGAGGGAGCCCGGTCCCAGTGAATGGTGACCGGATAGGATCCCACTTCTCCCAGAGCCTCTAAGGGATGGGGAAGGAAAACGGCATGTGGCTCCAGCCTTTGTACCCGCAATGGGTACCTCAACCTTAACAGCACCGCCGACTTAGTGGGGTGAGAAGGGAGCATGCCGGGGGCCCTGTGGGGGCCCTCTTTTCTTCCATCCGATACAATCAGCAGCTGCTGCTGACTAAAATGGGAGCATGAGTGAATGTGTGCCTCCTTCAACACAAAGCATAAAACTGAGGAGCCCGTGATGCACGGGAGGGTGTATAGGCAGAGGGGAGGGGTTACACTTTTTAAAGTGTAATACTTTGTGTGGCCTCCGGAGGCAGAAGCTATACACCCCAATTGTCTGGGTCTCCCAATGGAGCGACAAAGAAAGAATAATTACATTTTTTCACCAAAATGTTTCAGCCCCAAGATTTAATTTTTATAAGGGCTGCTAATAAAAAAAAACAACGGATTTGTGTGTACTCATCGTAAAATCGTTTTCTCTTAGCCATCATTGGGGGACACAGGACCATGGGTGTTATGCTGCCTATCCATAGGAGGACACTAAGTAGATGCAAAAGCATAGCTTCTCCTCTGCAGTATACACCCCCTGGCCGGGCCAGGCAGCCTCAGTTTTAGTACACAAGCAGTAGGAAGGGGGGGAGGGGGAACAAAAAAAAACCAAACAGTAAAAACTTCTCAACAGAGGAACATGAGAAAAGAAGAGTCATAACCAAATAAGGTACTGAGAGAACCAAGGCCCAACAGGGCAACAGGGTGGGTGCTGTGTCCCCCAATGATGGCTAAGAGAAAACGATTTTACGGTGAGTACACAAAAATCCGTTTTTCTCTGACACCTCATTGGGGGACACAGGACCATGGGAGGTCCTAAAGCAGTCCATGGGTGGGAAACCTAAAAGAAGACAACACAACCCAAGGACTAGAAACCAGTCCCAGACAGCCTGGAGCACCTACTGAGAGAGGTGCTCTACTGCCGTTTGCAGAATTTTCCTACCCAGATTTGCCTCAGTTGAAACCTGGGTATGGACTCTGTAAGGCTTTGAAAACGTATGTAGGCTAGACCAGGTCGCAGCCTTACACACCTGTTCCACTGAAGCCTGATGCCGAATGGCCCAAAAAGCGCCAACTGCTCGCGTGGAATGAGCCCGCAGCCCACTAGGAATGGGCTTGAGTTGTAAGCGGTAGACTTCCTGGATCGCAGAGCGAATCCAGCGAGCCAGAGTCGCCTTTGAAGCTGCCTGTCCCTTCTTATGCCCCTCAGGAATGACGAACAAAGAGTCAGTTTTCCTAAAGGGGGCTGTCCTGGATATGTAATATCTGAGAGCTCTGACGAGGTCTAACAAATGCAGAGACCTTTCCACCCTATGAACTGGGTGTGGACAAAAGGAAGGCAGAACAATGTCCTCGTTCAAATGAAACGGGGTAAGAACCTTTGGAAGGAAATCCGGAAGGGGGCGCAGAACCACCTTGTCCTGGTGAAAGATCAGAAAAGGCTCGCGGCAAGAGAGTGCTGCTAGCTCCGAAACCCGTCTGATGGACATAATTGCCACCAGGAATGTTACCTTCCAGGACAGAAGAGCAAGGGAGGATTCCTTGAGGGGTTCAAAAGGAGACCTCTGGAGACCGTCCAGAACGAGGTTGAGGTCCCATGGGTCCAGCGGCCGTTTGTACGGGGGAACTAGATGGGAAACGCCCTGGAGGAAGGTCTTAAATTGCGGTTTTTGAGCCAGGCGGCATTGGTAGAAGATTGAGAGCGCTGAGACCTGCACTTTAAGGGAACTGAGAGCCAACCCCGCTTCCAAGCCAGACTGTAGAAAGTCGAGAATTCTGGGGATGGCCAGAGGCATAGGCTGGACGTTAGTTTCCCTGCACCATGAAAATAAGATTTTCCACGTACGGTGGTAAATGCGGGATGAAGCAGGCTTTCGGGCGCTGATCATGGTGGAAATAACCGCGGGGGAGAATCCCGCTCTTGTTAATACCCAGGTCTCAATGGCCATGCCGTCAGCTTCAGGGCTCTGGAGGTATGATGTACTAATTCGGCGTACCAGGCGCGCCTGGGCCAGTCCGGTGCTATCAGTATCACCGGGACTCCCTCTGCCTTGATCTTCCCGATTACCCGTGGCAGCAGGGGTAGAGGTGGAAATATGTAAGGCAGGCGGAAGTGGTGCCAGGAGCAGACTAGAGCATCCACGCTGATGGACTGCGGGTCACGTGACCTGGCTATGAACGCGGGTACCTTTTCATTCAACCTTGAGGCCATTAGGTCCATGTCTGGTGTGCCCCAGCGAGTGCAGATATTGTAGAAACACATCTGGGTGGAGAGACCATTCTCCGGCAGCCAGGCCTTGGCGACTCAAAGTCTGCTGCCCAGTTCTCTACCCCCGGTATGTGTACCGCTGATATCACTGATCCCGTCGATTCGGCCCATCTGAGGATCTTGTGGGCCTCGAGATAAGCCGCTTTGCTGCGGGTGCCCCCCTGCCGATTGATATAGGCTACAGCTGTCGCATTGTCCGATTGGACTCGAATCTGACAACCCGCTAGCAGAGGGCAGAACGCTCTGAGCGCGAGGAAGATTGCGCGGAGTACCAGGATGTTTATGGGTAGGGAAGACTCCTGGGGTGTCCAACGTCCTTGAGCAGTGTGGTGCCGGTACACTGCTCCCCAGCCTAGGAGGCTGGCGTCCGTGGTCAGGACCAGCCAGTTCACTGGGAGAAAGGATCTCCCCTTCGATAGGGATGAGGACCGAAGCCACCAGCAGAGTGCGTACCTGACTGAAGGCGTCAGGTGAAGAGGTCTGTCCGGGGAGAAGGGGTTCTTGTCCCAGGCAGCTAGAAGGGCTAGCTGCAGTGGGCGGCGGTGCAGTTGAGCAAAGGGTACTGCCTCCATAGCCGCCACCATCCTGCCGAGCACTTTCATGCTGAATCGAATGGAGCGAGACGGAGGACGTAGAAGGCAGCGTACCGCTCATTGAAGAGCGATCGCCTTGTCCTGAGGGAGACGGATCAAGCCCCGACAGGTGTCCAGGGACATGCCCAGGGAGGTGATGGATCGTGATGAGATCGGGGATGATTTGTCCAGATTCACTAGCCACCCTAAGCGGGATAGGGTGTCCACAGTAATCTGTACGCTGGTTGAGCAGTCGCGGAAGGAGGGGGCCTTGATGAGGAGGTCGTCCAAGTAAGGGAGAACGACTACTCACCTGGCGTGAATGACGCTCATGGCAGCCGCCATGACTTTGGTGAAGACCCTTGGTGCGGTGGCAAGGCCGAAGGGTAGAGCTACGAATTGAAAGTGGGAGTCCTGAATTGCGAAGCGGAGGAACTTTTGGTGACCTGGCGATGGGTATGTGCAGGTACGCGTCCTTGATGTCTATGGAGGCGAGGAATTCCCCTTCGACCATGGATGCAATAATGGACCTTAGGGACTCCATTCTGAATCTCCGTACGTGCACATGTTTGTTTAGGTGTTTGAGGTCCAGGATGGGTCGAACTGACCCATCCTTTTTGGAGACCACAAAGAGGTTGGAATAAAACCCCCCGAACTTCTCGTCGTCTGGGACCGGTATTATCACTCCTGCTGTTTGGAGCGAGTGGATTGCTGAGAAAAAAGCTTTGCGTCGTTTGAGTCTTTGGGGGGTTTGAGAGAAAGAACCGACTCGGGGGTCAGGTCCGAAATTCTATGTGGTAACCGGAAGACACAAGGTCTCGCACCCATTTGTCGTCTGAGGCGGCAGCCCAGATGTGTTGGAAGAGCCGCAGTCGACCTCCTACAATGAGTGTGTCTTCCGGGGCGCCGAAAAACGTCGTGGCCGAGTCTCCCTAGTCCTGGACTGTTTCGGTCTAGGCTGCCATGACGAAGTGGGTTTCGGGGAGAGCTGAGAAGGTCTGTCCCTGCGTAGTCCACGGCTGGTGGTGCGGACAGCACAGGATGTCGACCAACCATATGAGTTCCGAAAGGAGCGGAACGAGGACTGTGGACGTCTGGTGAAGGACGTCCTGGACTTCAGCTGGGGGAGGGAGGTACACTTTCCTCCCGTGGCGTCAGAAATGAGCTTGTCCAGACGTTCGCCAAACAATCTGTCTGGAAAAAAAGGGAAGGCCCGTGAGAAACTTCGTGGAGGCAGAGTCCGCTCGCCATTGTCGGAGCCAGAGAGCTCTACGGATGGCTATGGTATTTGAGGCGGCAAACGCTGCACAGGTAGCAGCGTTCATGGAGGCCTGCATGAGGTACTCCGCCGCAGTTTGAGCTGTTACCTCTGTGAAGGTATGAGTGAACTGGGATTCCTCAAGCGAAGTGTTAAGGGATTCTGCCCAGACCGAGATCGCCTTTGCGACCCACACAGAGGCAAAGGAGGGCGAGAGAGAGGAACCCGCAGCCTCAAAAGCAGAGCGGGCGAGGTGCTCCACCTGTTTGTCGGGTCCTTGATGGAGGAACCATCGGGTAAAGACAGGAGCATCTTTGTGGTAAGGCGGGAGACCGGGGGGGGGGGGGGAGGGGGGGGTCGACCGAGGGCGGATCGGCCCACCCCTTAGGAGCAGGTGAGGCAAAAGGGTACCGGGACTCCATGAGTTTTCGGTTACCGAAGCGTCTCCATTTGCTTTGTGAGGATATCCTGAAACTCTGCTCTTCTCCTGATCCCTGCAAACCGGTGAAGCATGTGCCCGATTACCTCAGAAGGATCCTCCATAGGGGTATCCTCAGGCTGCGTTCTGTCCAGGGACCCAGAAGGGTGTGGAGGACGACATTGCATAGCCAGCACCAGGTTCTGTGACAGTTTTTCCATGGATTGGGACAGAAACTGTGCCCATTCCGGTGGGCTGGGAGCCCTAGGCTCTGGGCTGACGGTTGCGGGCGGTGGTGGCAGGGGGGTCTTGGGAGGCTATAGGGGCACAGGACTCACAGAGAGAAGAGGTGTGTTTATGTGGTAGCTCAGCGTGGCAGGCAGTGCAGGCTGAATAATAGACTATGTGGGGCCTTAGCACTCTTAGTGCCCTTAGAATTCTGCATGTTCCTAATAGGAGTATGCCAGGAGGGGGAGCAATGCTCAGCAGGGCTACAAGTGAAGCAAGCACCTCACCAGAATCAGCCGATGGCCCTGACCTCAGGAATGAGTAAGCTCTGTGGAGATCTTCCCACGCTTTCCGGGGGGAAGGGGGGGGGGGGCTTATCGTTGCTGCGGGGGGCGGGGGCTTAGCGCTAAAAGAGCGCGAAGAAGAAGTCAGTGTGCCCCCCTCCTGCTGTGGGTAGTAAAAAAACGGCGGGAAGGGAGCTTCTGACAGTTTTCCCTCCCTCTCCCTCCAGTCAGCACACAGCTTGTCACTGGTGGGGTCTCTCTGCCGGCTTTCTGCTAGAGCAAATAAAACAGAGCAAATAAACAGCGTGAGTCCCTGAGCTCTGGACCCTCCCCCTGCCACCGGTAAATTATCTGTGCAGGACTTTCTGCAAACAGCGAGGGACTTCCCCCCTCCTCCAGCCAGCATGCTAGAGAAAAGTTAACACTGTGTTCAGGATTCCTGGGGCTCTCCTCCTTGCAATCAGCAAGGGACTTTCTCATAATAAATACTGTAAATTCAGCAGTCCTGGTAGCCTTCCCTGCACAGTCTTTTCTCCCTTTGTCTGGGAAACCAGTCAGGGGGGGATCTCACCTTAAACACTGCTTCAGTCCAGGCAGTGAAAATAGCAGAGTCAGCTTTCTGTGTCCGGTCACACAGGTGCCATATTTAACTCAGAGCCTGCAAAGATGGGCTGAGGAATTGTGCCTCTACCCTGGGCTTTGGAAAATCGGTGTCTGTTGAACCCGTCGTCCAGCCTAGGATCCAGCGTCGCAGGAGGGGGTACATGGAGGCGAAACTCCACGTTCCCGCCCGTTGATGGCAGTGGGAGATCGGTCCCAAAAGGAAACAGTCGCCCTCAAAAAATAAACCTTGAAAGGAAGTGCCTCCTACAGACACTAAGCTAAAACTGAGGCTGCCTGGCCCGGCCAGGAGGTGTATACTGCAGAGGAGGAGCTATGCTTTTGCATCTACTTAGTGTCCTCCTAAGGATAGGCAGCATAACACCCATGGTCCTGTGTCCCCCAATGAGGCGTCAGAGAAATAGACCACAGTTTGTTGTGTAAATTTTTCCTGTGTGCACCAATACCCTCGATGTAATCAGGAGCTTCTTTTGCGGTACAGTGCAAAGCTAAAAAGGGAAGGAGCGCCATATTGGACTTCAGATTTAGTTGGAATGACTTGGGGGTACCATGTCCATTGTCAGAGCCCCTGAGGTGGCAGAACAGCAGAAACCCCCCACAATTGACCCATTTTACAAACTGCACCCCTCAATGAATTCATCCAGGGGTGCAGGGAGCATACTGACATTACAGGTGTCACAAAATGTTATACTATTGGGCGGTGAAGAAAAAAAATAATTACATTTTAAAATCACTAAAATGTTGTTTAAGCCCCAGATTTCCAATTTTCACAAGAGTAATCTATACAACAGGCCCATGATGTGTTCTACAATTTCTCCTAAATGTGGCAATACCCCATATTGTACTATACAGTAGTGTTGACCACACGGCAGGACTCGAAGGGAAGGAGCGCCATTGGACATTTACAGCACAGATTTTCCTAGAATATTTTGCAGACTAAATTTGGAGAGCATCTAGTGGCATTATATATCAAGCCGAATGTCCTTGTGCAAAGATCTATATCGGTTTAACGACAAGAGAATTTAAGGTTCGTGCCCTGGAACATCTCAAGGACATTCGGAATGCAAAGGTAGCCAAAGACCCGTCAACATTGAAAACATTGCCGCGCCACTTCCACCGGTTCCATGGATGTAACCCTAGAGGGTTAAAATTTCGTGTTATAGATCAGATTAATTTGGGGCCCGAGGGGTGGCGATTTAGGCCTCGCCTTAGCGAGGCTAGAATGTAAATGGATTTATCGGTTGGGTTCCATGGCCCCCAGGGGGCTCTATGAAAGTAGTGGATTTGGCTCCTTTCTGTGATCCTCCCCCATCTTTTTCTTCCCCTTTCCCCCTTCCCCCCCTCCCCTCCCTTTCTTCCTCCCCCCCTCCCCCCCCCTCCCCCCCCTTCCTCTCCTTCTCCCCTTCCCCCCCCCTTCCTCTCCTTCTCCCCCCCCCCTCCCCTCCCTTCCTCTCCTTCTCCCCTTCCCCCCCCTTCCTCTCCTTCTCCCCCCCCCTCCCTCCCTTCCTCTCCTTCTCCCCCCCCCCTCCCCTCCCTTCCTCTCCTTCTCCCCTTCCCCCCCCCTTCCTCTCCTTCTCCCCTTCCCCCCCCCCCTCCCTCTCCTTCTCCCCTTCCCCCCCCCCTCCCTTCCTCTCCTTCTCCCCTCCCCCCCCCCCCCCCTCCCTTCCTCTCCTTCTCCCCTCCCCCCCCCCCCCCCCCTCATTTTTCCTTCCTCCTTGGGTTATCATGTGAGAAATATATGTATAGTGGAAGGTTAATATCTTCGAATAAAAATTCATAAATCTTGATACAGATATAGATGTATATGTTGGCTCTTTACATGCGGGAATAAGATCGTGTATACCTGCAAGACTCTGTGGTTGTTTTTAGGTGTGGGTTATGTTTTTAAAGTGTTTCTTGTAAGTGGTTTTGATTTAAATTTCATTTTATTCATTTTTCCAGCCAAGGAATTAATGTTATACATTGCATTTGACTACTGATGAGAATAGGTGAACGCATGCAAGATGAATTTATGAGATCGGAGGTGATGTCGAAACCTTGAGGAATAACAATAATGCGAATTAATCAGGAAACAAGCGACGAGGATAGAATTGTAATAATACAACAGTATAATGTTTTGTATATGTGAAATATTGTTGTAGCATCCGCTGTATGATGGTATCTGTATTTGAATAAATGATACTATAGTCATTATAAGTGAACTGAAAGTTATACTAAGAAGTAATGCTTGTTATGTTTGCCAGAAAACTGGTAATTTGCTCTGGACTAAATTGACGCGTCTATATTTAATGTTTGAGTATTTTTGATAATATGACTGTATATGATAAGGTTCAGTGGAGGCAATTTGTAATCTGTCCTGATCTGTATAAGATTTGTATGTACGGGAGGATCGCTGATGTAGCCTTCAGAATGGTATAAATTTAATGTTTTGAGAAAATGAGGTTTTTGATACACAGCGACAATCTTTGATGCTGCATTGACCACCCTCCGTATAATGTAAATCTTCAATGCAATGTTGCGCTTTGAATGTGTGTATGCGCCTCTATATGTGAAACCAAATACACAGCGATGACAGACTGTATTAATCGGTAGTGCGCATGCACTGTTTTTTGCCCCTCGGACTTCATGACGTGTGCGCATCATGTGACCTAGAGCGTGATGACGCTTGTGGGTCAGCGCGCGCAGTCCGGAAGTCCCTCTGTAATGAGGGAAGCAGAATCAGTATTATGCGCCGACATACACCGGAAATAGCCCGCACGTGTATGGGCTGTCATCTTTATGAGACGCGATAATTACCCGCTGGTTTACACTATATAAACACGAACGTTCCCCACCCTGACACGCCCCCTTTTGAAAAAGCAGCGGCGAAACGTACGTCAGGGGTGCGTGGGACGCATGGCCAGATAATTCAGTTAACAATGTAAGTATCCATCCTTAAATTTCACCTATTTAAGTGTATTTCAATAATCTATTTGGAACGCTTGTCACTGCTGGTTTGCCCTATCATATGTTATACTATCCAGGGGTATGAGTGCCCTTGCATCATCAGCGTGATTTGTGGGGATCAGTCGTCATTTAATGACGGAGACGCAGCAGTTGAATAGTTTTTTACATATAAATCAGGGGATGCTGATATTGATGTATTGATGGACAATTCAGCTGTGCGTATGATAGCCCTAATATAACGTTAGAGGAATCTATACTTGTCTACCTCATTTTTTTTGCGCTGATGAAGGCAAGAAGAGTAGGTGTTCATATATATCGGGCAGCAGCGGTGATATGCGCACTAAAAGTAGTCACATATGTCTGAATGAGTAATTGAGGACTGCTTGCAATCATTCTTTGTTATACACTGTAGGTTAATGTAAACAGACTCTGGATGTGACTCTTAAATTTGAATAAGTATTTATGTATAAATATTGAGTGCAATTATCCAGTTTCTTGGATTTAACCTTGATATGGTATATATATGTATAGGATTGATATGATATGTAGATAATCTGGAACCATGTGCCCCCCAGGTGGCTCTCTTGTTTGAAAGTGTATATTCGTGAGTTTTTTAATAAAATATATTTTTTCATTGATGATATTGTATTAATTCACTTCATCCTTGGCCGGTAAAACGGTGTCAAGTTTGTGTTCAATCAGATTGCATAGAAGTGTTCATAAGTAAGTGGACTTTGGTGATTAAATTTGGAGAGCCCCTAAATGCCAGAACAGAAGAAATTCCCTCAAGTGTCCACATTTTGGATATTACACCACTCTGAGAATTCATTTATAGAAGTAGGGACAATTCTGTCTTAGGAAAACACCCATTAAGTCAAACGCAGTTTTGCAGATTACTCCCTGTAGTGCCCGTACATTGTCTCCAGAAGCACAGACACACTGCACATAGATGAGCGAACTTCCTCATTACAACAATGCCAAACATGTGGATGCTAACTGCGGTTTAGGCACATTGTTCTGTGCAGATAACTTTTCAGTAGGCTCATTATTATTATAGACAGAATGACAATGTCAGGTAACACCTCTATATACAGTAAATAAAACACATGCTCCACTATTCACAGTAGGTGATGCTCGCAGCGCATCTCCTCCACCTCCTCTTACTATAAGCTTTGGACAGATCAAGGAATGGCCAAAAGTCAATTAATCAGTGCCAGTATATTGCTGCTTATAGCGATGTGGCTTCTGAACAGAACAGAAACCTTGGTCTAATACCAGACTTGTATTAACCCCTTAACGACCTATAACGTACTAGATACGTCATGGATCGTGTGCCGGTAAGCCCCGCCCCCTGCCGCCGGCAGGCGGCGGCGAGACGCGCACATATCAGCTGTTATCAACAGCTGATATGTGTGCCTGCTAGCCGCGGGTGGAATCGCTTCCACCCGCGGCCATTAACCCCTTACATTTCGCTGCCAAAGGCTTGGCAGCGATATGTATATGGGCGCCGCCATGACAGTGACTTACCCCGCCCCCACCGGAAGTCACATGACATGATCACGTGACTTTCGGCGGTTGCCATGGTAGCACAGGGTCATGTGATGACGCCTGTAGCTAACATGAGTCACTTCCTCTCAATGCCGGAATACAGCCGGCATTGAAAGTGAAGCAGCAAATCTGCAGTTCTCAGCTCTGTAGCTGAGATCTGCAGATAGTGCAGAGCGATCGGATTGCTGATCGCAATAGCCCACTAGGGGGACTAGTAAAATAAAAAAAAAAAAAAAAAGTAAAAAAAAATAGTTTTAAAAAATTAAAAAAAAATAAAAAAACCTAAAAGTTCAAATCACCCCCCTTTCACCCCATTGAAAATTAAAGGGTTAAAAAAATAAAAATACACACATTTGGTATCGCCACGTTCAGAAATGCCCGATCTATCAAAATATAAAATCAATGAATCTGATCAGTAAACGGCGCAGCGGCAAAAAAATTCCAAACGCCAAAATTACGTTTTTTGGTCGCCGCAAATTTTGCGCAAAATGCAATAACAGGCGATCAAAACGTAGCATCTGCGCAAAAATGGTACCGTTAAGAACGTCAGGTCGAGACGCAAAAAATAAGCCATCACTGAGCCTCAGATCCTGAAAAATGAGAACGCTACGGGTTTTGGAAAATGGCGCAAAACGTGCACCACGTTTTTTGGACAAGCTTGTGAATTTTTTTTAACCCCTTAGATACAAGTAAACCTATACATGTTTGGTGTCTACAAACTCGCACCGACCTGAGGCATCATACCCACACATCAGTTTTACCATATAGTGAACACGGTGAATAAAATATCCCAAAAACTATTGTACAATCCCACTTTTTTTGCAATTTTTCCGTACTTGGAATTTTTTTGCCGTTTTCCACACTATATGGTAAAACTTATGGTTTCATTTAAAAGTACAACTCGTCCCGCAAAAAACAAGCCCTCATATGGCAAGATTGATGGAAAAATAAAAAAGTTACGCCTCTCGGAAGAAGGGGAGCAAAAAACAAAAACGCAAAAACGGAAAGTGCCCAGGGGCTGAAGGGGTTAAGCAGTTTAACTGTTCCAGGCTAGTAAGATCTGACAGGGAAATTGTACACCTGACTGACTGGGTCCTTGGCGCATTTTGGGCAGTTTGAGGAGCTAACTAATGTTATATGCAGTGTTTTCAAGTGAGTGAGTGTGTCTAGATATAGATAAATATATCTATACATATATATCTATCTAAATAGACACACACACAGTATATAGTTCCAGATTGTGTCATATACATATAAAAGCAATCCCAGGACTGTACGCTTACATCATCTTCATCCGTCTCAGCAATGTAGTGTGTGTCGTCGGCCTCTTCATCGTCATCATTCACAAGCTCGGGTCTAAATTCAAATACTTCACGGCCACTAATCTATGAATGGGAAAAATACAGGTTCACCATGACAGAAACTTTGAGCAATGCACATTAAACTCTAAAATAAAGGAATACCTACCCCCAGTGATTTTCCGGCTTTGAAGTCTGCCTTTCTCCTTTCCATTTCCTCTTCAGCTTTTACTATTCGATCTTGCCGCTTTCTTTTCTTCCAAGCAAGAAATGATTCTAAGGTGATCCTGGTAACATTTGGTCCGAGGGCAGCGCGCTATAGAAAAGAAAAAAAAACAAAAAAACCCCCAGACAATCACATTTAGAAGGTGGGCATTGGTGAAGTCTATTTACAGCTTAAAGAGTAGATATGGCAGATATAACATCCCAATACAGTACCACCAGGGGACACAACTGCCAGCCCTGGGGTCTCATGTGGGCTAAGATGCCAGTCTGTGTATCCCCCATGTTCTAAAGAAGCTGTGCCACATGGGACCGGGGACAGGAAAGAATGATGGTGGACTCTCTGGCTGGCACTGTTATGGGAGCTCTATAAAGCTACATTAATTATTCTGTAAAAACACAATCTATGTAAATAAAGTAAAGTCAGGTCGAGGGCAGGCAGGGACACACTCTTTGTATCCCCAGGTCATCAAACATGAGGCTGCATATTCATCTTGAATGATGTTTTACAGAGGTACAGCTAGCTTCATGACATAAGGGCAGGATACGAGGTCACGTGAAGGCCGCATATAATATTATACACACACACACACACACACACACGTCTCAAGATTTAACAGGACCTGTAACATTATCTGTCATTCTTAACTTCTATCATTTAAAATAGCCTTGGGTATGTGCGGCCAACTTGTCTTTACTCTCTAGTATGCTGAATGGATGAGCAAAAGACCCTAATTCTCCCAAACACTTGGGGGGGGGGGGGAAGGGGGGAATGGGGCCCAAACCGCAAATATTTACACACACATGAAGTAGGAAACAAAAGTACGACAATATGCATTGTTCTTCAAAAGGTGTATATACAGTTAGGTCCAGAAATATTTGGACAGTGACACAATTTTCGCGAGTTGGGCTCTGCATGCCACCACATTGGATTTGAAATGAAACCTCTACAACAGAATTCAAGTGCAGATTGTAACGTTTAATTTGAAGGTTTGAACAAAAATATCTGATAGAAATTGTAGGAATTGTACACATTTCTTTACAAACACTCCACATTTTAGGAGGTCAAAAGTAATTGGACAAATAAACCAAACCCAAACAAAATATTTTTATTTTCAATATTTTGTTGCGAATCCTTTGGAGGCAATCACTGCCTTAAGTCTGGAACCCATGGACATCACCAAACGCTGGGTTTCCTCCTTCTTAATGCTTTGCCAGGCCTTTACAGCCGCAGCCTTCAGGTCTTGCTTGTTTGTGGGTCTTTCCATCTTAAGTCTGGATTTGAGCAAGTGAAATGCATGCTCAATTGGGTTAAGATCTGGTGATTGACTTGGCCATTGCAGAATGTTCCACTTTTTTGCACTCATGAACTCCTGGGTAGCTTTGGCTGTATGCTTGGGGTCATTGTCCATCTGTACTATGAAGCGCCGTCCGATCAACTTTGCGGCATTTGGCTGAATCTGGGCTGAAAGTATATCCCGGTACACTTCAGAATTCATCCGGCTACTCTTGTCTGCTGTTATGTCATCAATAAACACAAGTGACCCAGTGCCATTGAAAGCCATGCATGCCCATGCCATCACGTTGCCTCCACCATGTTTTACAGAGGATGTGGTGTGCCTTGGATCATGTGCCGTTCCCTTTCTTCTCCAAACTTTTTTCTTCCCATCATTCTGGTACAGGTTGATCTTGGTCTCATCTGTCCAAAGAATACTTTTCCAGAACTGAGCTGGCTTCATGAGGTGTTTTTCAGCAAATTTAACTCTGGCCTGTCTATTTTTGGAATTGATGAATGGTTTGCATCTAGATGTGAACCCTTTGTATTTACTTTCATGGAGTCTTCTCTTTACTGTTGACTTAGAGACAGATACACCTACTTCACTGAGAGTGTTCTGGACTTCAGTTGATGTTGTGAACGGGTTCTTCTTCACCAAAGAAAGTATGCGGCGATCATCCACCACTGTTGTCATCCATGGACGCCCAGGCCTTTTTGAGTTCCCAAGCTCACCAGTCAATTCCTTTTTTCTCAGAATGTACCCGACTGTTGATTTTGCTACTCCAAGCATGTCTGCTATCTCTCTGATGGATTTTTTCTTTTTTTTCAGCCTCAGGATGTTCTGCTTCACCTCAATTGAGAGTTCCTTAGACCGCATGTTGTCTGATCACAGCAACAGCTTCCAAATGCAAAACCACACACCTGTAATCAACCCCAGACCTTTTAACTACTTCATTGATTACAGGTTAACGAGGGAGACGCCTTTAGAGTTAATTGCAGCTCTTAGAGTCCCTTGTCCAATTACTTTTGGTCCCTTGAAAAAGAGGAGGCTATGCATTACAGAGCTATGATTCCTAATCCCTTTCTCCGATTTGGATGTGAAAACTCTCATATTGCAGCTGGGAGTGTGCACTTTCAGCCCATATTATATATATAATTTTATTTCTGAACATGTTTTTGTAAACAGCTAAAATAACAAAACTTGTGTCACTGTCCAAATATTTCTGGCCCTGACTGTATATACATATTTTACACACACGAGCTGCTCAGGTACACGCATCATTACATAGTTTGATATTAGCAAGTCAATTAAAACCCATATTGTGTTGAAGAAGCTTAGAAACAATATACATGTTACTCTTCTATCATTAAACCTGAAGAATAAGCTCAGAATGTACTTACAAACTGAGATGTCCTGTAGAAACTTCTGACACCTGACGTAGAGTTAGGTTTTCCTGCATTTCCTCCATGTCGTCCTCTGACATTTACCCTCTACGCTGCTCCGGGGTTTTTGTGGCTGACGCACCACCCCTTAACGACCGCAGGCGGTAATATCCTAGCAGTCATAGTGTTAATCCCCGCAGACTGCTGTAAGTAGCCTGCGGCGATCAGCACACATGTCAGCTGATTTTGTACATCTGACGTGTGCCTGCCAGGCACAAGTGGAATAGCTTACCTCCTGTGCCTTTTAACCAAATAAATAGTGCTGTCAATATGTGACAGCACCAATATAATCGCGATCACACAAAAACTTTACTTACAGCCCGACACAGGAAGTCACATGACATGATCCCGTGGATCCGATAGATGTCATGGTAGCACAGGCTCATGTGATGACTCCTGTAGCTCACATGACTCACTTCCTGTTTCACATGGCCGCAAGCTGTTTGAGACAGGAGATGAGAATATCTGGTGTTCACAGCTATGTAGCTGTGATCAGCAGATATGAAGAGCTATCAGACTGCTGATCATTATGATCCCCTAGGGGGACTGGTAAAAAAAAAAAAAAAAAAAAAAAGACGAGAAGAAGATCAAATCACTCCCCTTTTCGCCCCATTGAAAATAAGAGGGTTAAAAAAAAAATAACAAATATATGTATATTTTTTTTATCGCCGCATTCAGAAATACCCTCTCAAAATATAAAATCAATTAATCTGATCGGTAAACGGCGTAGCAGCAAAAAAATTCCCATCACCAAAATTACGTTTTTTGGTCACGGCAAATTTTGTGCAAAATGCAATAACAGGTGATCAAAACGCAACATCTGCGCAAAAATAGTACCGTTAAAAATGTCAGCTCAAGACGCACAAAATAGTCACTGAGTTCTAGATCCCAAAAAACGAAAACACTACGGGTAGCGGAAAATGGCGCAAAACGTACGCCACTTTTGGGCAAACTTTTTTTTTTTCCTTTGTTAAACCCCTTAGATTAAAGTAAACTTACATGTTTGGTGTCTACAAACTCGCACAGACCTCAGGCATCACACTGACATCAGTTTTACCATATAGTGAACACAGTAAATAAAATATCTCAAAAACAATCATGCAATCACACTTATTTTGCAATTTTTCTGCATTTAGATTTTTTTTTGCAGTTTTCCAGTACACTATGGTAAACTAATAGTTTTATTTAAAGGTTCAACTCGTTCCACAAAAAACAAGACCTCACATGGCTAAATTGCTGGAAAAATAAATAAAGTTACAGCTCGCGAAAGAATGGCGAAAAAAAAGGGAATTTTGTTTACTTACCGTAAATTCCTTTTCTTCTAGCTCCTATTGGGAGACCCAGACAATTGGGTGTATAGCTTCTGCCTCTGGAGGCCACACAAAGTATTACACTTTTAAAAAAGTGTAACCCCTCCCCTCTGCCTATACACCCTCCCATGGATCACGGGCTCCGCAGTTTGGTGCAAAAGCAGGAAGGAGAAAACATAAAAATTGGTCTAGGGTAAATTCAATCAGAAGGATGTTCGGAGAACTGAAGACCATGAACCCAAGAACAAATCAACATCAACAACATGTGTACACAAAAGAACAACCAGCCCGAAGGGCACAGGGGCGGGTTCTGGGTCTCCCAATAGGAGCTAGAAGAAAAGGAATTTACGGTAAGTAAACAAAATTCCCTTTTTCTTTGTCGCTCCATTGGGAGACCCAGACAATTGGGACGTCCAAGAGCAGTCCCTGGGTGGGTAAAACAATACCTCAATAAAAAGAGCCGAAAACGGCCCCCTCTTACATGTGGCAACCGCCGTCTGGAGGACTCGCCTACCTAGACTGGCGTCTGCCGAAGCATAGGTATGCACTTGATAGTGCTTTGTGAAAGTGTGTAGACTAGACCACGTAGCTGCCTGACACACCTGCTGAGCAGTCGCCCGGTGCCGCAATGCCCAGGACGCACCTACGGCTCTGGTAGAATGGGCTTTCAACCCTGAAGGGAGCAGAAGCCCAGAAGTACGGTAGGCCTCAAGAATCGGTTCCTTGATCCACCGAGCCAAGGTTGACTTGGAGGCCTGAGATCCCTTACGCTGGCCAGCGACAAGGACAAAGACCGCGTCTGAACGGCGCAGGGGCGCCGTACGAGACACGTAGAACCGGAGTGCTCTCACTAGATCCAAAGAGTGCAAATCCTTTTCACACTGGTGAATTGGATTAGGGCAAAAGGAAGGCAAGGAGATATCCTGATTTAGATGAAAAGGGGATACCACCTTAGGGAGAAATTCCGAGACAGGACGCAGAACCACCTTATCTTGGTGGAAAACCAGGAAGGGAGCTTTGCATGACAGCGCTGCAAGCTCAGAAACTCTGCGAAGAGATGTGACTGCCACCAGGAAGGCCACCTTCTGAGAAAGACGGGAGAGAGAGACATCCCGCAGCGGTTCAAAAGGCGGCTTTTGAAGAGCCGTCAGGACCCTGTTAAGATCCCAAGGTTCCAACGGACGTTTGTAAGGTGGAACCATGTGGCAAACCCCCTGCAGGAACGTGCGGACCTGCGGAAGACTGGCTAGACGCGTTTGAAAAAAACACGGAGAGCGCCGACACTTGGCCCTTGAGAGAGCCGAGGGACAAACCTTTGTCCATTCCAGATTGTAGGAATGAAAGAAATGTGGGTAATGCAAACGGCCATGGAGGGAAACAGTTATCAGAGCACCAGGATAGGAAGATTTGCCAAGTCCTGTGATATATCTTGGCGGACGTTGGTTTCCTGGCCTGTCTCATGGTGGCAATGACATCCTGAGATAACCCTGAAGACGCTAGGAGCCAGGACTCAATGGCCACACAGTCAGGTTGAGGGCCACAGAATTCAGATGGAAAAACGGGCCTTGTGACAGCAAGTCTGGGCGGTCTGGAAGTGCCCACGGTTGACCCACCGTGAGATGCCACAGATCCGGATACCACGACCGCCTCGGCCAGTCTGGCGCGACAAGAATGGTGCGACGGCATTCGGACCGTATTTTGCATAGTACCCTGGGCAGCATCGCCAGAGGGGGAAACACGTATGGCAGTCGAAATTGCGACCAATCCTGGACCAAAGCGTCCGCTGCCAGAGCTCTGTGATCCTGGGACCGTGCCATAAAGGCCGGGACCTTCTTGTTGTGTCGTGACGCCATGAGATCGACGTCCGGCGTTCCCCAGCGGTGACAGATCTCTCGAAACACGTCTGGGTGAAGAGACCATTCCCCCGCGTCCATGCCCTGATGACTGAGAAGAAGGGAATTTTGTTACTTACCGTAAATTCCTTTTCTTCTAGCTCCTATTGGGAGACCCAGACGATTGGGTGTATAGCACTGCCTCCGGAGGCCACACAAAGCATTACACTAAAAAGTGTAAGGCCCCTCCCCTTCTGGCTATACACCCCCAGTGGGATCACTGGCTCACCAGTTTTAGTGCAAAAGCAAGAAGGAGGAAAGCCAAGAACTGGTTTAAACAAATTCACTCCGAAGTAACATCGGAGAACTGAAAACCATTCAACATGAACAACATGTGTACCCGAAAAACAACCAAAAATCCCGAAGGACAACAGGGCGGGTGCTGGGTCTCCCAATAGGAGCTAGAAGAAAAGGAATTTACGGTAAGTAACAAAATTCCCTTCTTCGGCGCTCCATTGGGAGACCCAGACGATTGGGACGTCCAAAAGCTGTCCCTGGGTGGGTAAAGAAATACCTCATGTTAGAGCTGCAAAGACAGCCCTCCCCTACGGGGAGGCAACTGCCGCCTGCAGGACTCTTCTACCTAGGCTGGCGTCCGCCGAAGCATAGGTATGCACCTGATAATGTTTGGTGAAAGTGTGCAGACTCGACCAGGTAGCTGCCTGGCACACCTGTTGAGCCGTAGCCTGGTGTCGTAATGCCCAGGACGCACCCACGGCTCTGGTAGAATGGGCCTTCAGCCCTGATGGAACCGGAAGCCCAGCAGAACGGTAGGCTTCAAGAATTGGTTCTTTGATCCATCGAGCCAGGGTGGCTTTGGAAGCCTGCGACCCTTTGCGCTTACCAGCGACAAGGACAAAGAGTGCATCCGAGCGGCGCAGGGGCGCCGTGCGGGAAATGTAGATTCTGAGTGCTCTCACCAGATCCAACAAATGTAAATCCTTTTCATACCGATGAACTGCATGCGGATAAAAGGAAGGCAAGGAGATATCCTGATTAAGATGAAAAGAGGATACCACCTTAGGGAGAAACTCCTGAATGGGACGCAGCACTACCTTGTCCTGGTGGAACACCAGGAAAGGAGCTTTGGATGACAGCGCTGCTAGTTCAGACACTCTCCGAAGAGACGTGACCGCTACCAGAAAGGCCACTTTCTGTGAGAGTCGAGAAAGTGACACATCCCTCAGAGGCTCGAAGGGCGGCTTCTGGAGAGTAACAAGGACCTTGTTTAGATCCCACGGATCTAACGGCCGCCTGTACGGGGGTACGATATGACAAACCCCCTGCAGGAACGTGCGCACCTGAGAAAGTCGTGCTAGACGCTTCTGAAAAAACACGGATAGTGCCGAGACTTGCCCTTTAAGGGAGCCGAGCGACAAGCCCTTTTCCAACCCAGATTGCAGGAAGGAAAGAAAGACAGGTAACGCGAATGGCCAGGGAGATACTCCTTGTGCAGAGCACCAGGATAAGAAAATCTTCCACGTTCTGTGGTAGATCTTAGCAGAAGTGGACTTCCTAGCCTGTCTCATGGTGGCAACGACCCCTTGGGATAATCCTGAAGACGCTAGGATCCAGGACTCAATGGCCACACAGTCAGGTTCAGGGCCGCAGAATTCCGATGGAAAAACGGCCCTTGGGACAGTAAGTCTGGACGGTCTGGTAGTGCCCACGGTTGGCCGACCGTGAGATGCCACAGATCCGGGTACCACGACCTCCTCGGCCAGTCTGGGGCGACTAGTATGACGCGGCCGCAATCGGATCTGATCTTGCGTAACACTCTGGGCAAGAGTGCCAGAGGTGGAAACACATAAGGGAGCCGGAACTGCGACCAATCTTGCACTAAGGCGTCTGCCGCCAGAGCTCTTTGATCGCGAGACCGCGCTATGAAGGTCGGGACCTTGTTGTTGTGCCGAGACGCCATTAGGTCGACGTCCGGCACCCCCCAGCGGCGGCAGATTTCCTGAAACACGTCCGGGTGAAGGGACCATTCCCCTGCGTCCATGCCCTGGCGACTGAGGAAGTCTGCTTCCCAGTTTTCTACGCCCGGGATGTGAACTGCTGATATGGTGGAAGCTCTTTCCTCTACCCACATGAGAATTCGCCTGACTTCCTGGAAGGCTTGCCGACTGCGTGTCCCTCCTTGGTGGTTGATGTATGCCACCGCTGTGGAGTTGTCCGACTGAATTCGGATCTGCTTTCCTTCCAGCCACTGCTGGAAGGCTAATAGGGCAAGATACACTGCCCTGATTTCCAGAACATTGATCTGAAGGGTGGACTCCTGCTGAGTCCACGTCCCTTGAGCCCTGTGGTGGAGAAAAACTGCTCCCCACCCTGACAGACTCGCGTCTGTCGTGACCACTGCCCAGGATGGGGGCAGGAATGATCTTCCCTGCGTTAATGAGGTGGGAAGGAGCCACCATAGCAGAGAATCCTTGGCCGTCTGAGAAAGGGAGACTTTCCTGTCTAGGGAAGTTGTCTTCCCGTCCCACTGGCGGAGAATGTCCCATTGAAGTGGACGCAGATGAAACTGCGCGAACGGGACTGCCTCCATTGCTGCCACCATCTTCCCTAGGAAGTGCATGAGGCGCCTTAAGGGGTGCGACTGACCCTGAAGGAGAGACTGCACCCCTGTCCGTAGAGACCGCTGCTTGTCCAGCGGAAGCTTCACTATCGCTGAGAGAGTATGAAACTCCATGCCAAGATACGTTAGTGATTGAGTCGGTGCCAGGTTTGACTTTGAAAAGTTGATGATCCACCCGAAAGTCTGGAGAGTCTCCAGCGCAACATTCAGGCTGTGTTGGCATGCCTCTTGAGAGGGTGCTTTGACAAGTAGATCGTCTAAGTAAGGGATCACCGAATGACCCTGAGAATGCAAGACTGCTACCACTGCCGCCATGACCTTGGTGAAAACCCGTGGGGCTGTCGCCAGACCAAATGGCAGAGCTACAAACTGGAGATGGTCGTCTCCTATCACGAAACGTAGGAAACGTTGGTGCTCTGTAGCAATCGGCACGTGGAGATAAGCATCTTTGATGTCTATTGATGCAAGGAAATCTCCTTGAGACATTGAGGCAATGACAGAGCGGAGGGATTCCATCCGGAACCGCCTGGCGTTCACATGCTTGTTGAGCAGCTTTAGGTCCAGAACAGGACGGAACGAGCCGTCCTTTTTTGGAACCACGAAGATATTGGAGTAAAAACCTTGCCCTTGTTCCTGCAGAGGAACAGGGATCACCACTCCTTCTGCTTTTAGTGAGCACACCGCCTGCAGAAGGGCATCTGCTCGGTCGGGATGTGGGGAGGTTCTGAAGAACCGAGGCGGAGGACGAGAACTGAATTCTATCCTGTACCCGTGAGACAAAATGTCTGCTACCCACCGGTCTTTGACCTGTGGCAGCCAAATGTCGCAAAAGCGGGAGAGCCTGCCACCGACCGAGGATGCGGAGGGCTGAGGCCGAAAGTCATGAGGCAGCCGCCTTGGAAGCGGTTCCTCCGGTTGCTTTCTTGGGGCGTGACTGAGCCCGCCAGGAATCTGAGCTCCTTTGCTCCTTCTGAGTCCCTTTGGACGAGGAGAAATGGGTCTTGCTGGAGCCTCGAAAGGACCGAAACCTCGACTGCCACTTCCTCTGTTAAGGTTTGCTTAATCTGGGCTGGGGTAAGGAGGAGTCCTTACCCTTGGATTGCTTAATGATTTCAGCCAATTGTTCACCAAACAGTCTATCTACAGATAGCGGCAAGCTGGTTAAACATTTTTTGGAAGCAGAATCCGCTTTCCATTCCTTTAACCACAAGGCTCTGCGCAAGACAACAGAGTTGGCAGACGCAATTGAGGTACGGCTTGTAGAGTCCAGGACAGCGTTGATAGCGTAAGTCGCAAACGCAGACATTTGCGAGGTTAGGGACGCTACTCGCGGCACTGCTGGACATATGATAGAGTCCACCTGTGCCAGGCCAGCTGAAATAGCTTGGAGTGCCCACACGGCCGCGAATGCTGGAGCAAACGACGCGCCAATAGCTTCATAGACAGACTTTAACCAAAGGTCCATCTGTCTGTCATTGGCATCTTTAAGTGAAGCCCCATCTTCCACTGCAACTATGGATCTAGCTGCAAGCCTGGAGATTGGGGGATCCACCTTTGGACACTGGGTCCAGCGTTTGACCACGTCAGGGGGAAAGGGATAACGTGTATCCTTAAGACGTTTGGAGAAACGCTTATCTGGGTAGGCATGGTGTTTCTGGACTGATTCTCTGAAGTCAGCGTGGTCCAGAAAAGTACTCAGTTTAGGCTTGGGATACCTGAAATGGAACTTCTCCTGCTGTGCAGCTGCCTCCTCTGCAGAAGGGGCTGGGGGAGAAATATCCAACAGTCTATTGATGGCCGCTATAAGGTCATTTACCATGGCGTCACCATCAGGAGTATCCAGATTGAGAGCGGTTTCAGGATTAGACTTCTGATCACCCTCCTCTGTCTCATCATGTAGAGACTCTTCTCGCTGAGACCCTGATCCGCGTGATGACGTGGGGGGTCTCTCCCAGCGAGCACGCTTAGGCTGCCTGGGACTGTCATCTGAATCAGAGCCGTCAGGCTGAGATGCCTGGGACCCCCTTGAAGCACTGATTAACTCCAACTGAGGGGGACCGGGGAACATTGCCGCAGCAGTGTCCATGGACTGAGTAACTGGCCTGGCCTGCAAGGTCTCTAGGATTTTTGTCATAGTGACAGACATCCTGTCAGCAAAAACAGCAAACTCTGTCCCCGTCACCGGGACAGGGTTCACCGGCGACTCTGCCTGGGCCACTACCACCATAGGCTCCGGCTGACGAAGTGGCACAGGGACCGAACATTGCACACAATGGGGGTCATTGTAACCTGCCGGTAGATCAGCCCCACAAGCGGCACAAGCAGCGCTTACAGCCTGTGTCTTGGCACCCTTGCGTTTTGCGGATGACATGTTGTCGTCTCCTCAGAGCAATAGGGGTATACAGCCAAGAAGCGACCTTACAGTGCAATATATATAGATATATCTGGTACAGGAAAAAGTACACCAAATAACACTGTGGCACTAGTGGGGCCAGCACGAATGTGCTGCTTACCGCCCGCTTAACGCGGGTGTGTGGTCGCCAGAAATCCCTTGTCTGGGTCTCCCAGAGCCTGTGTCCGTTCCCCAGCCAGACTGCATGCAGGAATGGCTGCCGGCGTCTCTGTGGAGGGGGGGCGGGCCCTGGGTGTGCTCAGACAAAAAGCGGGAAACCTGCGTCCCACTGTGCCCAGTGAGAGGGCTGGAGCATGTAAATAAGGCTCCAGCCCTCAGCGCTGACGATTGCACAACGCTTGTCCGCTTCCCTGATTGACAGGGAGGGGGCGGGAACGAAGCGGAGCTAGGCCGCAAAAGCCGGGGACTAGATTTATAAGTGCCGCCGTCGTAAAAGCACGGTCGGCGCTAAGTCCCCGGCGCACTACAAGTCCCAGCCGCGCCGCCGCTCCCGGAGCGGCCGGCGCGGTAGTTCCCAACACATAAAGTCACTCAGCCAAGCTGCAGTGACTCAAACCCCAGCGCGCAGCGCTACTGTCCCCGGCGCACTAGCACACCCAGCAAGTCTGGAGTGTGCGCGGCCAGTCCATAGGGGGACACAGAGTACCTGAATGTTGCAGGGCCTTGTCCCTGAACGGTACCCCGGCTCCTTATCCAGCAGGTTCAATGGGTCTGTGGACGGAGCCCGGCCTCAGGGCTTGGAGGCCGGTAAGATCCCACTTCCTCAGAGCCCCTCAGGGGGATGGGGAAGGAAAACAGCATGTGGGCTCCCGCCTCCGTACCCGCAATGGGTACCTCAACCTTACAAACCGCAAGTGGGGTGAGAAGGGAGCATGCTGGGGGCCCTAGTATGGGCCCTCTTTTCTTCCATCCGACATAGTCAGCAGCTGCTGCTGACTAAACAGTGGAGCTATGCGTGGATGTCTGACCTCCTTCGCACAAAGCAGAAAACTGGTGAGCCAGTGATCCCACTGGGGGTGTATAGCCAGAAGGGGAGGGGCCTTACACTTTTTAGTGTAATGCTTTGTGTGGCCTCCGGAGGCAGTGCTATACACCCAATCGTCTGGGTCTCCCAATGGAGCGCCGAAGAAAATCTGCTTCCCAGTTTTCTATGCCCGGGATGTGAACTGCGGAGATGGTGGAGTCTGTGTCTTCCACCCACTGCAGAATCCGCCGGACTTCCTGTAAGGCTTGACGACTGCGAGTGCCGCCTTGGTGGTTGATGTAGGCGACGGCAGTGGCGTTGTCCGACTGGATTCGGATCTGCCTGCCCTCCAGCCACCGATGGAAAGCCAAGAGGGCTAGATATACTGCCCTTATCTCCAGGATATTGACCTGAAGGGACGATTCTATTGGAGTCCAGGTTCCTTGAGCCCTGTGGTGGAGAAAAAACGCTCCCCAACCCGACAGGCTCGCGTCCGTGGTGACCACGCCCAGGTTGGGGGTAGGAAGGATTTTCCCCGGGACAGAGATGTGGGTAGGAGCCACCACTGAAGTGATGTTTTGGTTGCGAGGGAAAGAGATGTTCTTGTCAAGGGAAGCAGCCCTATTGTCCCATTTGCGAAGAATGTCCCATTGGAGTGGCCGTAGATGGAATTGCGAGAACGGCACTGCCTCCATAGCTGCGACCATCTTCCCCAGGAAGTGCATGAGACGCCTTAAGGTGTGTGACTGACTCCGAAGAAGTGACTGCACCCCCGCCTGCAGAGAAAGCTGTTTGTCCCGCGGTAGCTTGACTAACGCTGGCTGTGTATGAAACTCCATCCCGAGGTAAGTCAGTGATTGGGTCGGCGTCAACTTGGATTTCGGGAAATTGATGATCCACCCGAACTGCTGGAGAGTTGCCAGAGTGACGGTAAGACTTTGTTGACACGCCACCCGAGAAGGGGCCCTGACTAGGAGATCGTCCAAGTAAGGGATCACCGAGTGGCCCTGAGAGTGCAGGACCGCCACGACGGATGCCATGACTTTGGTGAAAACCCGTGGGGCTGTCGCCAGGCCGAAAGGCAATGCCACGAACTGAAGATGTTCGTCCCCGATGGCGAAACGCAGGAAACGTTGATGTTCGGGTGCGATCGGCACATGGAGATAAGCATCTTTGATGTCGATCGATGCTAGGAAGTCTCCTTGTGACATCGAGGCGATGACCGAGCGGAGAGATTCCATCCGAAACCGTCTGGTTCTCACATGTCTGTTGAGCAGCTTGAGGTCCAGAACGGGACGGAATGACCCGTCCTTTTTCGGCACCACGAACAAGTTGGAGTAAAATCCGCAACCACGTTCCCGAAGGGGAACGGGAATCACAACTCCTTCTATCCTTAGAGCGTCCACTGCCTGAAAAAGTGCGTCGGCCTGTGAGGTTCTGAAGAAACGAGTCGCAGGACGAGAGCTGAACTCTATCCTGTACCCATGAGACAGAATGTCTCTCACCCATCGGTCTTGAACATGTGGCCACCAGGCGTCGCCAAAGCGGGAGAGCCTGCCACCGACCGAGGATGTGGCTAGATGAGGCCGAGAGTCATGTGGAGGCCGTCTTGGAGGCGGTGCCTCCCGCAGCCTTTTGGGGGCTTGACTTGGACCGCCACGCATAGGAGTTCCTCTGGCCTTTCTCCGGCCGGTTGGACGAAGAGGATTGGGTCTTGGTGGAGGGACGAAAGGACCGAAACCTCGATTGGATTTTCCTCTGCTGGGGTCTCTTAGGTTTGGACTGGGGTAAGGAGGAGTCCTTTCCCGAGGATTCTTTAATAATCTCATCCAATCGTTTGCCAAACAAACGGTCGCCAGAAAAAGGCAAACCAGTTAAGAACCTTTTGGAAGCAAAATCTTTCCATTCGCGCAGCCACAGGGCCCTACGGACTGCCACGGAGTTAGCGGAAGCCACAGCCGTACGGCTAGCGGAGTCCAGGACGGCGTTCATGGCGTAGGACGAAAATGCTGATGCCTGAGAGGTCAAGAAAGAAACCTGCGGAGCAGAATTCCGCGTGACGGCATTAATCTCAGTCAGACATGCCGAGATTGCTTGGAGAGCCCACACGGCCGCAAAGGCCGGGGCGAAAGACGCGCCCGTGGCCTCATAAATAGACTTCACCAAGAGCTCTATCCGTCTGTCAGTGGCATCCTTCAGGGATGAGCCATCGGCAACAGACACAACGGACCTAGCAGCCAATCTAGAGACTGGAGGATCCACCTTGGGGGAGTGTGCCCAGCCCTTAACGACTTCAGGTGAAAAGGGATAACGCGTGTGTGTGCCGTTTAGCAAAGCGCTTGTCCGGGACCGCTCTGGGCTTCTGGACAGCGTCCCTGAAGTTAGAGTGATCAAAAAACGTATTGCGCGTACGTTTGGTGAATCGAAATTGGTGTTTCTCCTGCTGAGAAGCCGGCTCCTCCGCAGGAGGAGGTGGGGGTGAGAGATCCAACACCTGGTTGATGGACGAGATAAGTTCATTTACCAAGGCGTCCCCCTCAGGGGCATCAAGGTTAAGGGTGAAGTCAGGGTCAGAGCCCTGAGCTCCCACGTCCGCCTCGTCTTCCTGAGAGTCATCAGGCTGGGATCCAGAGCAGCGTGAGGAGGCCGGGGAAGAGTACCAGCGAGGCCGCTTAGCTGGCCTGGGGCTGCGATCCGGGCAGGAGTCCTCCGTCTGGGACCTAGGGGCTATCCTGGGAGCGCGCTGCGGCGTGGACCGAGAGGGGCCTGGAGGAGACAAACTAACAGGGGCCGGGGCCTGTGAAGGGCCCGGTCTGGACTGCAATGCCTCCAGGAGTTTAGATGACCATTTGTCCATAGACTTTGCAATGGATTGAGAAAGTGACTGGGAGAGTGTCTCAGCAAAAGAGGCCAACAACGGTGACTCTGTCCCTGCAGGCTGCTCAGGGGGAGCAGGGGGATCTACCTGAGCCAAGGGGCCCACAAGTGCCCGAGGCTCCGGCTGAGCAAGCGTGGCAGGGGTCGAGCATTGATCACAGTGAGGGTAGGTGGATCCCGCAGGCAACATAGCCCCACAAGAGGTACAGGCCGCGAAAAAAGTCTGTGCCCTAGTAGCTTTGCTCCTTGTGGACGACATGCTGTTGTCTCTTAGGAGAGTGACCAATGAGGGTATATGGGAAAAGGGTATACAGCCGTTCCTAACAGAGATGAAGGGAATTTTGTTACTTACCGTAAATTCCTTTTCTTCTAGCTCTTATTGGGAGACCCAGACGATTGGGTGTATAGCACTGCCTCCGGAGGCCACACAAAGCAATTACACTAAAAAGTGTAAGGCCCCTCCCCTTCTGGCTATACACCCCCAGTGGGATCACTGGCTCACCAGTTTTAGTGCAAAAGCAAGAAGGAGGAAAGCCAATAACTGGTTTAAACAAATTCACTCCGAGTAACATCGGAGAACTGAAAACCGTTCAACATGAACAACATGTGTACCCGCAAACAAACCAAAAATCCCGAAGGACAACAGGGCGGGTGCTGGGTCTCCCAATAAGAGCTAGAAGAAAAGGAATTTACGGTAAGTAACAAAATTCCCTTCTTCTTCGGCGCTCTATTGGGAGACCCAGACGATTGGGACGTCCAAAAGCTGTCCCTGGGTGGGTAAAGAAATACCTCATGTTAGAGCTGCAAGACAGCCCTCCCCTACGGGGAGGCAACTGCCGCCTGCAGGACTCTTCTACCTAGGCTGGCGTCCGCCGAAGCATAGGTATGCACCTGATAATGTTTGGTGAAAGTGTGCAGACTCGACCAGGTAGCTGCCTGGCACACCTGTTGAGCCGTAGCCTGGTGTCGCAATGCCCAGGACGCACCCACGGCTCTGGTAGAATGGGCCTTCAGCCCTGATGGAACCGGAAGCCCAGCAGAACGGTAGGCTTCAAGAATTGGTTCTTTGATCCATCGAGCCAGGGTGGCCTTAGAAGCCTGCGACCCTTTGCGCTTACCAGCGACAAGGACAAAGAGTGCATCCGAACGGCGCAGGGGCGCCGTGCGGGAAATGTAGATTCTGAGTGCTCTCACCAGATCTAACAAATGTAAATCCTTCTCATACCGATGAACTGCATGAGGGCAAAACGAAGGCAAAGAGATATCCTGATTAAGATGAAAAGAGGATACCACCTTCGGGAGAAACTCCTGAATGGGGCGCAGCACTACCTTGTCCTGGTGGAAGACCAGGAAGGGAGCCTTGGAAGACAGCGCTGCTAGCTCAGACTCTCCGAAGAGATGTGATCGCTACTAGAAAAGTCACTTTCTGTGATAGTCTAGAGAGTGAAACCTCCCTCAGAGGCTCGAAGGGCGGCTTCTGGAGGGCAACTAGTACCCTGTTCAGATCCCATGGATCCAACGGCCGCTTGTACGGGGGTACAATATGGCAAACCCCCTGCAGGAACGTGCGCACCTTAGGAAGGCGTGCCAAACGCCTCTGAAAAAAGACGGATAGCGCCGAGACTTGTCCTTTAAGGGAGCCGAGCGACAAACCTTTTTCTAACCCAGATTGCAGGAAAGAAAGAAGGGTAGGTAATGCAAATGGCCAGGGAGACACTCCCTGAGCAGAGCACCAGGATAAGAATATCCTCCACGTTCTGTGGTAGATCTTAGCAGACGTGGGCTTCCTAGCCTGTCTCATGGTGGCAACGACCCCTTGGGATAAGCCTGAAGACGCTAGGATCCAGGACTCAATGGCCACACAGTCAGGTTCAGGGCCGCAGAATTCCGATGGAAAAACGGCCCTTGGGACAGTAAGTCTGGTCGATCTGGTAGTGCCCACGGTTGGCCGACCGTGAGATGCCACAGATCCGGATACCACGCCCTCCTCGGCCAGTCTGGAGCGACGAGTATGACGCGGCTGCAGTCGGATCTGATCTTGCGTAGCACTCTGGGCAAGAGTGCCAGAGGTGGAAACACATAAGGGAGCCGGAACTGCGACCAATCTTGCACTAGGGCGTCTGCTGCTAGAGCTCTTTGATCGCGAGACCGTGCCATGAAGGTTGGGACCTTGTTGTTGTGCCGGGACGCCATTAGGTCGACGTCCGGCCTTCCCCATCGGCGACAGATTTCCTGAAACACGTCCGGGTGAAGGGACCATTCCCCTGCGTCCATGCCCTGGCGACTGAGGAAGTCTGCTTCCCAGTTTTCTACGCCGGGGATGTGAACTGCGGATATGGTGGAGGCCGTGGCTTCCACCCACATCATAATGCGCCGGACTTCCTGGAAGGCTTGCCGACTGCGTGTCCCCCCTTGGTGATTGATGTATGCCACCGCTGTGGAGTTGTCCGATTGAATTCGGATCTGCTTCCCTTCCAGCCACTGCTGGAAGGCTAGTAGGGCAAGAAACACTGCTCTGATTTCCAGAACATTGATCTGAAGGATGGACTCCTGCTGAGTCCACGTACCCTGAGCCCTGTGGTGGAGAAACACTGCTCCCCACCCTGACAGACTCGCGTCTGTCGTGACCACCGCCCAGGACGGTGGTAGGAAGGATCTTCCCTGTGATAATGAGGTGGAAAGGAGCCACCACTGCAGAGAGTCCTTGGCCGTCTGGGAAAGGGAGACTTTCCTGTCCAGGGATGTTGACTTCCCGTCCCATTGGCGGAGAATGTCCCATTGAAGTGGACGCAGATGAAACTGCGCAAACGGAACCGCCTCTATTGCCGCCACCATCTTCCCGAGGAAGTGCATGAGGCGTCTTAAGGAGTGCGACTGACTTTGAAGGAGAGCCTGCACCCCAGTCTGTAGAGACCGCTGCTTGTCCAGCGGAAGCTTCACTATCGCTGAGAGAGTATGAAACTCCATGCCAAGATACGTTAGTGATTGGGTCGGTGACAGATTTGACTTTGGGAAGTTGATGATCCACCCGAACGCCTGGAGAGTCTCCAGTGCAAAATTCAGGCTGAGTTGGCATGCCTCCTGAGAGGGTGCCTTGACCAGTAGATCGTCCAAGTAAGGGATCACAGAGTGTCCGTGAGAGTGCAAGACTGCTACCACTGCTGCCATGATCTTGGTGAACACCCGAGGGGCTGTCGCCAGACCAAATGGCAGAGCCACGAACTGAAGATGGTCGTCTCCTATCACGAAGCGTAGAAAGCGTTGGTGCTCCGCAGCAATCGGAACGTGGAGATAAGCATCTTTGATGTCTATTGATGCTAGGAAATCTCCTTGGGACATTGAGGCAATGACTGAGCGGAGGGATTCCATCCGGAACCGCCTGGCGTTCACATGCTTGTTGAGCAGTTTTAGGTCCAGAACAGGACGGAAGGAGCCGTCCTTTTTTGGAACCACAAAGAGATTGGAGTAAAATCCTCGCCCCCGTTCCTGAGGGGGGACAGGGATCACGACTCCTTCTGCTCTTAGAGAGTCCACCGCCTGCAGCAGGGCATCTGCTCGGTTGGGGTGTGGGGAGGTTCTGAAGAACCGAAGTGGAGGCCGAGAACTGAACTCGATTCTGTACCCGCGAGACAAAATGTCTGTTACCCACCGGTCTTTGACCTGTGACAGCCAAATGTCGCAAAAGCGGGAGAGCCTGCCACCGACCGAGGATGCGGAGGGAGGAGGCCGAAAGTCATGAGGTAGCCGCCTTGGAAGCGGTTCCTCCATTTGCTTTCCTGGGGCGTGAGTGAGCCCGCCAGGAATCTGAGCTCCCTTGTCCTTTCTGGGTCGTTTTGGACGAGGAGAATTGGGCCTTGCCCGAGCCTCGAAAGGACCGAAACCTCGACTGCCACTTTTTCTGTTGAGGTTTACTTGCTCTGGGCTGTGGCAAGGAAGAGTCCTTACCCTTGGACTGTTTTATGATTTCAGCCAATGGCTCACCAAACAGTCTGTCTCTAGATAATGGCAAGCTGGTTAAGCATTTTTTGGAACCAGCATCTGCTTTCCAGTCCTTTAACCATAAGGCTCTGCGCAAAACCACAGAATTGGCGGCCGCCATAGAGGTACGGCTCGTAGATTCTAGGACAGCATTGATAGCATAGGTCGCAAACGCAGACATTTGCGAAGTTAGGGACGCCACCTGCGGTACTGCTGGATGCATGATAGCATCCACCTGTGCCAGACCAGCTGAAATAGCTTGGAGTGCCCACACGGCCGCGAATGCTGGAGCAAACGACGCGCCGATAGATTCATAGACAGATTTCAACCAAAGGTCCATCTGTCTGTCGTTGGCATCTTTAAGTGAAGCGCCATCCTCTACTGCGACTATAGATCTAGCCGCAAGCTTGGAAATTGGGGGATCCACCTTTGGACACTGGGTCCAGCGTTTGGCCACTTCAGAGGGAAAAGGATAACGGGTATCCTTAGAACGTTTAGAGAAACGCTTGTCTGGATGAGCGTCGTGCTTCTGGATTGATTCTCTGAAGTCAGAGTGGTCCAAAAAAGCACTTAATTTACGCTTGGGATACAGGAAATGGAACTTCTCCTGCTGTGCAGCTGCCTCCTCTGCTGAAGGAGCTGGTGGAGAAATATCCAACAGTCTATTAATCGCCGATATAAGGTCATTAACCATGGCGTCACCATCAGGGGCATCCAGATTGAGAGGGGCCTCAGGATTAGAATCCTGATCACCGTCCTCAGTCTCATCACAGAGAGACTCTTCTCGCTGAGACCCTGAGCAGTGTGATGACGTCGAGGGTCTTTCCCAGCGAGCTCGCTTAGGCTGCCTGGGACTGTCATCTGAGTCAGAGACTTCAGCTTGTGATGCTTGAGACCCCCTTGAAGTACGGATTAGTTCCAACTGAGGGGGACCGGAGAGCATAGACACAGCAGTGTCCATGGTCTGAGGAGCTGGCCTGGCCTGCAAGGTCTCCAGGATTTTTGTCATAGTCACAGACATTTTATCAGCAAACACTGCAAAGTCTGTCCCCGTCACCGGGGCAGGGTTCACAGGCGTCTCTGCCTGGGCTACCACCACAATAGGCTCTGGCTGACGAAGTGCCACTGGGACTGAACATTGCACACAATGTGAGTCATTGGAGCCTGCCGGTAGATCAGCCCCACATGCAGTACAAACAGTGTACACAGCCCGTGCCTTGGCAGCCTTGCGTTTTGCGGATGACATGTTGCTGCCTCCTCAGAGCAGTACAGGGTGTCCAGCCAAGAAGCGACCTTACAGTGCACTATATAAATATATATATATATATATGGTACCAAGAAAAAAGTACACTAATATAACACTGAGGCACTAGAGGGGCCAGCACTACTGTGCTGCTTACCGCCCGCTTAGGAGCGGTGTGTGGACGCCAGAAATCCCTCTAGTCTGGGTCTCCCAGAGCCTGCTGCCTTTCCCCAGCCAGACCGCATGTGTAATGGCTGCCGGCGTCCTTGTGGAGAGGGGGGGCGGGCCCTGGGCGTACACCGACGAAGAGCGGGAAGTCTGCTTCCCCCTGTGCCTAGTGAGAGGGCTGGAGCATGTAAATAAAGCTCCAGCCCTCGGCGCTGTTAATTGAGCAGCGTCTCTCCCCTACCCTGATTGACAGAAAACTGGTGAGCCAGTGATCCCACTGGGGGTGTATAGCCAGAAGGGGAGGGGCCTTACACTTTTTAGTGTAATTGCTTTGTGTGGCCTCCGGAGGCAGTGCTATACACCCAATCGTCTGGGTCTCCCAATAGAGCGCCGAAGAAAGATATATATATATATATATTTATATATATATAATCACGGCACCCTAGGGGGACCAACACCGGGTGACCGGTGTGGCTTACCGACCGCTAACGAGCGGAGTGTGTCCTCCAGATTCCCTGTCTTGGATCCCCCAGAGCTGCAGAGCTGTGTCGCTGAGTAGCATCCACCACAGAATGCTAAAAATGGCTGCCGGAGCTCACAGGGGGGGCGTGGATCCGAGGGCGGCGCCAGCAAAGAGCGGGAATCTGGAGTCCCAAAGTGGTCAATGAGGGTGGGGGGAGACATGCAAAGATGCTCCTGCCCTCAGAACCGATGTCATGTCGGTAATCCCGCCCTTGCCCCTGACAGGCAGGCCCGGGGGCGGGATTTTGCTCGACTAGGCTGCGACGAAGCCGGGGACTAAATTTAAGGCCGTGCCCGACAAGCAGGCACGGTCGGCGCGGAGGTCCGCCGAAAAACGAACGGACGGAACTACCGCGGCTTCCGGGGAGAGGGAGCGACCTCCCTCCCTGTACAGTCCACACATGGGGACACAGAGTACCTCCAAGTTGCAGGGCCCGGTCCCTGGGGGTGAAGAAGCTCCAGACCGGCAGGTTCCACCAGGGGCTGCAGATGGAGCACGGTCCCAGCACGTGGATGACCGCTTAGGATCCCACTTCTCCCAGAGCCGCATAAGGGATGGTGAAGGAGACGGCATGTGGCTCCAGCCTCTGTACCCGCAATGGGTACCTCAACCTTAACAACACCGCCGACATAGTGGGGTGAGAAGGGAACATGCCGGGGACCCCATCGGGGTCCTCTTTTTCTTCCATCCGTCATAACTATGTATGAGAATGCATGAGTGGATGTGTGCCTCCTTCCACACAAAGCATAAAACTGAGGAGCCCGTGATCCACGGGAGGGTGTATAGGCAGAGGGGAGGGGTTACACTTTTTAAAGTGTAATACTTTGTGTGGCCTCCAGAGGCAGAAGCTATACACCCAATTGTCTGGGTCTCCCAATGGAGCGACAAAGAAAAATCCCTAAAGCGCAAAAATCGGACCGTCGTGAAGGGGTTAAAGAGATATTCCACTACTAATGTGATCCTTTTTTATCATAACTCTTCCTAACATTTTCCTAATCTACTTCTGCTACCTACCCTGCTCCTGTAAGCATATCTCAGTGCTTGCCAGATGAAAGCACCACACTGTAAAGCAGGCCAAGAGGAGAGTGAAGTCTGCGCTGTGATGTGACAATCATTAGATAGCATATCACATTGCACAGCACAGCAGGCTGAGAGGAGAGTGAAGTGTGATCTGGGCATGCGTGCTCAGACTGCGGTCACTCACAGAGGCCGCCTCGCCCCCACCAGTGACGTACCCTGCTCAGTTTGTCCGATTCCGGTCTCCAGACAAAAAGGTAAACCATCAACACAGGAATATACACACTGCAGAGAGATCAGCTTACAGGAGCAGGGTAGGTAGCAGAAGTATATTGGGAAGTTGCTAGTTAGGAAGAGTTAGGATAAATGAAGGGGGGGGGGGGGGTCAGATTAGTAGTGGAAAACCCCTTTAATGTTCGGGTGTTGTCCAACAGGTCTTTTCTAGCTAATTCCTTGAGTCTATCCGCTGCAGTAGAGCTTTTATTTCTGCTCATACTAACAAAGAAGGGAATTTTGTTTACTTACCGTAAATTCCTTTTCTTCTAGCTCCAATTGGGAGACCCAGACAATTGGGTGTATAGCTACTGCCTCCGGAGGCCACACAAAGTATTACACTAAAAAGTGTAAGGCCCCTCCCCTTCTGGCTATACACCCCCCCGTGGGATCACGGGCTCCTCAGTTTTAGTGCAAAAGCAAGAAGGAGGAAAGCCAATAACTGTTTTAAAGACAAATTCAATCCGAGGAACAACATCGGAGAACTGAACTCTTCAACATGAACAACATGTGCACCCGAAAAAACAAAATCCCTAAGAAAACAGGGCGGGTGCTGGGTCTCCCAATTGGAGCTAGAAGAAAAGGAATTTACGGTAAGTAAACAAAATTCCCTTCTTCTTTGTCGCTCCTAATTGGGAGACCCAGACAATTGGAACGTCCAAAAGCAGTCCCTGGGTGGGTAAAAGAATACCTCGTGATAGGGCCGTCAAACAGCCCTTTCCTACAGGTGGGCCACCGCCGCCTGAAGGACTTGTCTACCTAGGCTGGCATCCGCCGAAGCGTAGGTATGCACCTGATAATGCTTGGTAAAAGTGTGCAGACTCGACCAGGTAGCCGCCTGGCACACCTGCTGAGCCGTAGCCTGGTGCCGTAATGCCCAGGACGCACCCACGGCTCTGGTAGAATGGGCCTTCAGTCCTGATGGAATCGGAAGCCCAGCAGAACGGTAGGTGTGAAGAATTGGTTCCTTGATCCACCGCGCCAGGGTGGATTTGGAAGCTTGCGACCCCTTACGCTGACCAGCGACAAGGATAAAGAGTGCATCCGAGCGGCGCAGGGGCGCCGTGCGGGAAATGTAGATCCTGAGTGCTCTCACCAGATCCAATAAATGCAAACCTTTTTCAAATTGGTGAACTGGATGCGGACACAAAGACGGTAAAGTGATATCCTGGTTGAGATGAAAGGAGGATACCACCTTGGGAAGAAATTCTGGAATTGGACGCAGAACTACCTTGTCCTGGTGAAATACTAGGAAGGGAGGTCTGCATGATAACGCCGCCAGCTCGGACACTCTCCGAAGAGACGTGACCGCCACTAGAAAGGCCACTTTCTGTGAAAGACGAGAAAGGGAAACATCCTTCAAAGGCTCGAAAGGCGGCTTCTGGAGAGCAATTAGGACCTTGTTCAGATCCCAGGGCTCCAACGGCCGCTTGTAAGGGGGGACGATATGACAAACCCCTTGCAGGAACGTGCGTACCTGAGGAAGTCGCGCTAGGCGCTTCTGAAAAAAATACGGATAGCGCGGAGACTTGACCTTTAAGGGAGCCGAGCGACAAACCTTTTTCCAACCCAGACTGCAGGAAGGAAAGAAAAATAGGCAATGCAAATGGCCAGGGAGAAACTCCCTGAGCAGAGCACCAAGATAAGAATATCTTCCACGTCCTGTGGTAGATCTTGGCGGAGGATGGTTTCCTAGCCTGTCTCATGGTGGCAACCACTTCATGAGATAAACCTGAGGTTGTTGTTGTGCCGTGACGCCATCAGGTCGACGTCCGGCATCCCCCAGCGGCGACAGATCTCCTGAAACACGTCCGGGTGAAGGGACCATTCCCCTGCGTCCATGCCCTGGCGACTGAGAAAGTCTGCTTCCCAGTTTTCCACGCCTGGTATGTGAACTGCGGATATGGTGGATGCCGTGTCTTCCACCCACGTCAGAATCCGCCGGACTTCCTGGAAGGCCTGCCGACTGCGTGTTCCCCCTTGCGGTATGCCCGGGGACACAGAGTACCTTAACGAAGCAGGGCCCTGTCCCTGACGATACTCAGCTCCATATCCAGCCGATTCCGGGGGCTGTGGAAGGAGCACGGTCTCAGTGCCTGGAGACCGGTAAAGTCCCACTTCACCCAGAGCCCTAATGGGGATGGGGAAGGAATCAGCATGTGGGCTCCAGCCTCCGTACCCGCAATGGGTACCTCAACCTTAACAAACACCGCCGACAGAAAGTGGGGTGAGAAGGGAGCATGCTGGGGGCCCTAGTATGGGCCCTCTTTTCTTCCATCCGACATAGTCAGCAGCTGCTGCTGACTAAACAGTGGAGCTATGCGTGGATGTCTGACCTCCTTCGCACAAAGCATAAAACTGAGGAGCCCGTGATCCCACGGGGGGGTGTATAGCCAGAAGGGGAGGGGCCTTACACTTTTTAGTGTAATACTTTGTGTGGCCTCCGGAGGCAGTAGCTATACACCCAATTGTCTGGGTCTCCCAATTAGGAGCGACAAAGAAAACTTGAGCGTAACTTTGAGGAGAATATATGGTAGAGTCCTCAGATTATCTATGAAGACCACACAACCCCATATCGTCTTCTCTACCTTCTCTGTGTAGAGTATATGGTGAGTGTGTAAAGGATGATTGCTAAGGCGTGAATACACAGAACCAATGTCCTTGTGTCCAGAAAATGGCACCTGTTCACTTTATGAGGGATGGGCCTTTGGTGTTGTAAACGTCTTCACCTGAGGCTTCCACCCTTTTTAAGTGTCAGAGAAGCCCATAAAGTCACAAGCCCTTCCCTGTCTAATTACTGTACAGAGGACTCGGGGATTAGAAAGATACTGGCAACAGCTGTAATAACCTGAACGCACTAGGAACCAACGGAGCCTCTCAAACCAGCAGGACTTCAACAGGGTTAATGGCGACATGGATGCTGGCACTTCATCATGAGGCAGACTCCAGAGCATGCAGGTGTAATCAGCCGGGAGGCAGTAGCTTGAAGAAGCCTCACCTCACTACTGTATAGATGAGCGGACCCGTTGAAATTCAAAATTTGGCTTGGCGGGTTCATCTGGACTTTAAAGTTTGGTTCTGGACTCGGACTTGACCTGAACCCTAATGGAAGTTGGTGATTGGGCAGTTCGGGTCTCAGCCCACATGCAGCCAGCAAAAAAAATAGATCACTAAGGGGAGGCTCCAAAAGAACCATAATCCAATAAGGGAACTCCTGTTCAAGTAGAGCTATATATACACATACATCATAGATCAAAATGGAAATGCAAATGATAGTTCAGTACTGAAGATTAAAAAAGAAAAAAAAAAAAAGTCACCACGCAAAAAATTAGAAATAAGAACGAACTGGGGTAGCAATAGTTACATATGGTACTAAAGGAGTGCGCATTAAGATGCTCAGTGCTACAAATTGCACATGCACATCAATAAAAAAATTCTTACAATAATATTATGGTCCAACCACTATAAGGTTCTCAATCCAGAGACTGTCAACACTGGTGTGCGTGGGGACCATACATAAATAGGAGGTAAACGGATAGAGTATGTAGATGTACTAGGAATCTGCAGTTACACCGCAGCATAAAGTGACCCCATGCTTACCCATGAAAAGTGACAGTGCGCAGTGCCGGCGTGTCCAATACTGAACTACCGTTTGTTTTTACCTTTTGTACTATTATGTATACTATGACCTATTTTTTTATCAAAATTCTTACATTTTACCAGCTCTTTTTGGGAACATTATATTCCAGTTTTATGTATTTTTCCTCCAAGTCCTTCATTAAATAGGCTGCTTTTGGAGAAAGTAAAAATATCTAATCACAGCACTGAACGGCTTTTGTTGCTGCCCTCCCAGTGTTAACGATAGCAGCAGAGTTGGGGTTTTGCACAGATCTTCACAGCAGAGATGAGGGGAAAATATCTCAGAGAAGCAGAAAAAACAGGCTACAAAGAAGGGAATTTTGTTTACTTACCGTAAATTCCTTTTCTTCTAGCTCCAATTGGGAGACCCAGACAATTGGGGTGTATAGGCTATGCCTCCGGAGGCCGCACAAAGTATTACACTTAAAAGTGTTAAGCCCCTCCCCTTCTGCCTATACACCCCCCGTGCTCCCACGGGCTCCTCAGTTTTGGTGCAAAAGCAAGAAGGAGGAAAAAGAATTATAAACTGGTTTAAAGTAACTTCAATCCGAAGGAATATTGGAGAACTGAAACCATTCAACATGAACAACATGTGTACACAAAAAAACAGGGGCGGGCGCTGGGTCTCCCAATTGGAGCTAGAAGAAAAGGAATTTACGGTAAGTAAACAAAATTCCCTTCTTTGTCGCTCCATTGGGAGACCCAGACAATTGGGACGTCCAAAAGCAGTCCCTGGGTGGGTAAAATAATACCTTGTAAGAGAGCCGTAAAACGGCCTCTTCCTACAGGTGGGCAACCGCCGCCTGAAGGACTCGTCTACCTAGGCTGGCATCCGCCGAAGCATAGGTATGCACCTGATAGTGTTTCGTGAAAGTGTGCAGGCTCGACCAGGTAGCCGCCTGACACACCTGCTGAGCCGTAGCCTGGTGCCTCAAAGCCCAGGACGCGCCCACGGCTCTGGTAGAATGGGCCTTCAGCCCTGAGGGAACTGGAAGCCCAGCCGAACGGTAGGCTTCGAGAATTGGCTCCTTGATCCACCGAGCCAAGGTTGATTTGGAAGCCTGTGACCCTTTACGCTGGCCAGCGACAAGGACAAAGAGTGCATCCGAGCGGCGCAGGGGCGCCGTACGAGAAATGTAGAGTCTGAGTGCTCTCACCAGATCTAACAAGTGCAAATCCCTTTCACATTGGTGAACTGGATGAGGACAAAAAGAAGGTAAGGAGATATCCTGATTGAGATGAAAGGGGGATACCACCTTAGGGAGAAATTCCGGAACCGGACGCAGAACCACCTTGTCCTGGTGAAAAACCAGGAAAGGGGCTTTGCATGACAGCGCTGCTAGCTCAGACACTCTCCGAAGTGAAGTGACTGCTACTAGAAAAACCACTTTCTGCGAAAGGCGTGAGAGAGAAATATCTCTCATTGGCTCGAATGGTGGTTTCTGAAGAACCAGCAAAACCCTGTTCAGATCCCAGGGTTCTAACGGCCGCTTGTAAGGAGGAACGATGTGACAAACCCCCTGCAGGAACGTGCGTACCTGTGGAAGTCTGGCTAGGCGCTTCTGGAAAAACACAGAGCGCTGAGACTTGTCCCTTAAGGGAGCCGAGCGACAAACCCTTTTCCAGTCCAGATTGAAGGAAGGACAGAAAAGTGGGCAAGGCAAAAGGCCAGGGAGAAAAACCCTGAGCAGAGCACCACGACAGGAAAATTTTCCACGTCCTGTGGTAGATCTTGGCGGACGTTGGTTTCCTAGCCTGTCTCATAGTGGCAATGACGTCTTGAGATAACCCTGAAGACGCTAGGATCCAGGACTCAATGGCCACACAGTCAGGTTGAGGGCCGCAGAATTCAGATGGAAAAACGGCCCTTGAGATAGCAAGTCTGGTCGGTCTGGTAGTGCCCACGGTTGGCCGACCGTGAGATGCCACAGATCCGGGTACCACGACCGCCTCGGCCAGTCTGGAGCGACGAGGATGACGCGGCGGCAGTCGGCCCTGATCTCGCGTAACACTCTGGGCAACAGTGCCAGCGGAGGAAACGCATAAGGGTGCTGAAACTGCGACCAATCCTGAACTAAGGCGTCTGCCGCCAGAGCTCTGGGATCTTGAGACCGTGCCATGAACACCGGTACCTTGTTGTTGTGCCGGGACGCCATGAGGTCGACGTCCGGCACCCCCCAGCGGCAACAGATCTCCTGAAACACGTCCGGGTGAAGGGACCATTCCCCTGCGTCCATGCCCTGGCGACTGAGATAGTCTGCTTCCCAGTTTTCCACGCCTGGAATGTGAACTGCAGAGATGGTGGAGGCCGTGGCTTCCACCCACATCAAAATCCGCCGGACTTCCTGGAAGGCTTGCCGACTGCGTGTGCCGCCTTGGTGATTGATGTATGCCACCGCTGTGGAATTGTCTGACTGAATTCTGATCTGCTTGCCTTCCAGCCACTGCTGGAACGCCTTCAGGGCAAGATACACTGCCCGTATTTCCAGCACATTGATCTGAAGCGAGGACTCTTGCTGGGTCCACGTACCCTGAGCCCTGTGGTGGAGAAAAACCGCTCCCCACCCTGACAGACTCGCGTCCGTCGTGACCACCTCCCAGGATGGGGGTAGGAAGGATTTCCCCTTCGATAATAAAGTGGGAAGAAGCCACCACCGAAGGGAAGCTTTGGTCGCCTGAGAGAGGGAGACGTTCCTGTCGAGGGACGTCGGCTTCCTGTCCCATTTGCGTAGGATGTCCCATTGAAGTGGACGCAGGTGAAACTGCGCGAACGGAACTGCCTCCATTGCTGCCACCATCTTCCCCAGGAAGTGCATGAGGCGCCTCAAGGGGTGTGACTGGCCTTGAAGGAGAGATTGTACCCCTGTCTGTAGTGACCGCTGCTTGATCAGTGGAAGCTTCACCATCGCTGAGAGGGTATGAAACTCCATACCAAGATATGTCAGCGATTGGGCCGGTGTCAGATTTGACTTTGGAAAATTGATGATCCACCCGAAACTCTGGAGAGTCTCCAGGGTAGCGTCGAGGCTGTGTTGGCATGCCTCTAGAGAGGGTGCCTTGATCAACAGATCGTCCAAGTACGGGATCACCGAGTGACCCTGAGAGTGGAGGACCGCTACTACAGTAGCCATAACCTTGGTGAAAACCCGTGGGGCTGTTGCTAGGCCGAACGGCAGTGCCACGAACTGCAGGTGTTCGTTTTCTATGGCGAAGCGCAAGAAGCGCTGGTGCTCTGGAGCAATCGGTACGTGGAGATATGCATCCTTGATATCGATCGATGCAAGGAAATCTCCTTGGGACATTGAGGCGATGACGGAGCGGAGGGATTCCATCCGGAACCGCCTGGTCTTTACGTGTTTGTTGAGAAGTTTCAGGTCCAGGACAGGACGGAAAGACCCGTCCTTCTTTGGGACCACAAACAAGTTGGAGTAAAAACCGTGACCCTGTTGCTGAATAGGAACAGGGACCACCACTCCTTCTGCCTTCAGAGTGCCCAGCGCCTGCAGAAGAGCCTCGGCTCGCTCGGGAGGCGGGGATGACCTGAAGAATCGAGTCGGGGGACGAGAGGTGAACTCTATCTTGTAACCGTGAGACAGAATGTCTCTCACCCAACGGTCTTTTACCCGTGGCAGCCAGGTGTCGCAAAAGCGGGAGAGCCTGCCACCGACCGAAGATGCGGAGGGGGGAGGCCGAAAGTCATGAGGAAGCCGCTTTGGTAGCGGCACCTCCGGTGGCCTTTTTAGGACGTGACTTAGACCGCCATGCATCAGAGTTCCTTTGATCTTTCTGAGGCCTTGTGGACGAGGAGAATTGGGACCTGCCCGCGCCCCGAAAGGACCGAAAACTCGACTGCCCCCTCCTCTGTTGGGGTATTTTCGGTTTGGGCTGGGGTAAGGATGTATCCTTTCCCTTGGATTGTTTGATGATTTCATCCAAACGCTCGCCAAACAATCGGTTGGCAGAAATTGGCAAACTGGTTAAGCGCTTTTTGGAAACAGAATCTGCCTTCCATTCCCGTAGCCACAAGGCCCTGCGGAGTACCACCGAATTGGCGGCTGCAACCGCCGTACGGCTCGCAGAGTCCAGAACAGCATTAATAGCGTAAGACGCAAATGCCGAAGTCTGTGTGGTTATGGACGCCACCTGTGGCGCGGACGTGCGTGTGGCTGCGTCGATTTGCGCTTGACCTGCTGAGATAGCTTGCAGCGCCCATACGGCTGCGAATGCTGGGGCAAAAGAAGCGCCGATAGCTTCATAGATGGATTTCAACCAGAGCTCCATCTGCCTGTCAGTGGCATCTTTGAGTGAAGCCCCGTCTTCCACTGCAAGTATGGATCTAGCTGCCAGTCTGGAGATTGGAGTATCCACTTTGGGACACTGAGCCCAACTTTTGACCACGTCAGGGGGAAAGGGATAACGTGTATCCTTAAGGCGCTTAGAAAAACGCTTATCTGGACAAGCATGGTGATTCTGGACTGCCTCTCTGAAATCAGAGTGGTCCAGAAACATACTCGGTGTACGCTTGGGAAACCTGAAACGGAATTTCTCCTGCTGTGAAGCTGACTCCTCCACCGGAGGAGCTGAGGGAGAAATATCCAACATACGATTGATGGACGCAATAAGGTCGTTCACTATGGCGTCCCCGTCCGGAGTATCAAGATTGAGAGCGGCCTCAGGATCAGAATCCTGATCAGCTGTGTCCGCATCATCAACTAGAGATTCCCCCCGCTGAGACCCTGAACAATATGAGGATGTCAAGGGAATTGTCAAGCGAGCTCGCTTAGTCGGTCTGGGGCCGGGGTCTGTGTCAGAACCCTCAGCCTGGGATCCATGAGACACCCCAGGAGGACATTGTTGGTCCAACTGAGGTGGGCCAGGGGACAAAGATTCAACAGAGTCCCTGTGCTGAGATACCGGCCTGGACTGCAAGGCTTCTAGTATCTTAGCCATAGTCTCAGAGAGTTTTGCAAACTCTGTCCCCGTCACCTGAACAGTGTCAGCAGGTGGCTCCCCCTGGGCCCCCCTTAGCAGAGGCTCTAGCTGAGTAAGTGCCACAGGGGCCGAACAATGCACACAATGAGGGTCAGTGGAACCTGCCGGTAGCGGGGTCATACATGCGGCGCAGGCAGCATAATAAGCCTGTGTTTTGGCACCCCTGCCTTTCGTGGGCGCCATGCTATTATCTTCCCTGAGTAACACAATAGGGTATATAGCCAGAAATCAACTGTGCACCATACAGTGTAAAATATGTATACCATAAACATATAATGTTACACTACTGCACAATGGGGCTAGCACCACAGGTGCTGCTTACCACCAGCCTAAGGCGGTTGTGAGGCCACCAGAGTCCCTGCCTGAGTCTCCCAGACTTTGTCCCCCTCTGTAGCGTCCAAGGAGCTGACAGGAATGGCTGCCGGCGTCCTGAGGAGAGGTGGGAGCCGTGGGCGTGGCTCAGAAAGAGCGGGAGCTGGTGCCTGCACTGTGCACAGTGAGGGGAGTGGAGTATGCAAAGCATGCTCCAGCCCTCAGTGCTGCTCGTTCTGTGCAGCGTCCCGCCCTTCCCCTGCCTGTCAGGGCTGTGGGCGGGAGGAAAGGAAACTAGGCCGCAAAAAGCCGGGGACTCTAGTAATAAACGCGGCCGCCGTAAAAGCGCGGCCGGCGCGAAAGTCCCCGGCGCACTACAAGTCCCAGCCGCGCCGCAGTGTTTCCCTGGCAGCGGCGGTTAGTGCGGCAGTCCCTATACATAAACACACTCAGCAGCGCTGAGTGTGTAATGGCACATATTAACCCGGTCAGCGCCGCGGTCCCCGGTGCACTAGCACACCCAGCAATGCTGGAGTGTTGCTGTGCGCGGTCCCCACGGGGACACAGAGTACCTCCAAGTAGCAGGGCCATGTCCCTGAACGATACCCGGCTCCTATCCAGCAGTCTCCCAGGAGTTGTGGATTTAGCACGGTCTCAGTGCCTGGAGACCGATAGGATCCCACTTCACCAGAGCCCTGAGGGGGATGGGGAAGGAAAGCAGCATGTGGGCTCCAGCCTCCGTACCCGCAATGGATACCTCAACCTTAACTACACCGCCGACAAGAGTGGGGTGAGAAGGGAGCATGCTGGGGGCCCTATATGGGCCCACTTTTCTTCCATCCGATATAGTCAGCAGCTGCTGCTGACCAATCTGTGGAGCTGTGCGTGCGTGTCTGACCTCCTTCGCACAAAGCAAAAAACTGAGGAGCCCGTGGGAGCACGGGGGGTGTATAGGCAGAAGGGGAGGGGCTTAACACTTTTAAGTGTAATACTTTGTGCGGCCTCCGGAGGCATAGCCTATACACCCCAATTGTCTGGGTCTCCCAATGGAGCGACAAAGAAAGAAGGACAATACATGAAGAGGAGATAAGTACAAGATGGAAACTGTGCTGCCATATGAGCAGTGAACACAGTCCTCACATCTAGCCTCTATTACTGGAGGGACACGCGGGCCTCACATTCAGCCTCTATTACTGGGAGGGACAGGCGGGCCACACATCCAGCCTATATTACTGGAGGGACACGCGGGCCTCACAATCAGCCTATATTACTGGGAGGGACACGCGGGCCTCACAATCAGCCTATATTACTGGGAGGGACATGCAGGCCTCACATCCAGCCTATATTACTGGGAGGGACACACGGGCCTCACATTCAGCCTATATTACTGGGAGGGACACACGGGCCTCACATTCAGCCTATATTACTGGGAGGGACACACGGGCCTCACATTCAGCCTATATTACTGGGAGGGACATGCGGGCCTCACATCCAGCCTCTATTACTGGGAGGGACACACAGGCCTCACATTCAGCCTATATTACTGGGAGGGACACACAGGCCTCACATTCAGCCTATATTACTGGGAGGGACACACAGGCCTCACATTCAGCCTATATTACTGGGAGGGACACACGGGCCTCACATTCAGCCTATATTACTTGGAGGGACACACGGGCCTCACATTCAGCCTATATTACTGGGAGGGACACACAGGCCTCACATTCAGCCTATATTACTGGGAGGGACACACAGGCCTCACAGTCAGTCTATATTAATTGGAGACACGTCTACAAGAGAAAAAAAAAAAAAAAAAATCGGAAACTGATCAGGCTACAAACTGCATATCAAGGGATCTGCAAATGAAGGAAGTAATGAAGATTGTATATTGAAAACTTACAAAAACTGTGGCTAAGCAATGAATTAAGTCTCATCGGCGTGTTGACAATGTTCTCTCCCATCTTGCATTGGCTGAGTCCCCACAGGAGTGGGGATCATGCCGAAGAGCGTGCAGATATGCCATTCAGCCTGCCTTATATTAATAGGGTCAATCATTCTAATTCAGCCATGCCTTTTAATGAAGCCCATAGCGGCTCCTCTGTGAGTCCCCTCTGACCACATCTAACCACACTATGTTTCAAGGTATTTTCTATTACATTTATGATTCAGTGTTGCATTCTGTGGGTTGACTGTCTCCTTGATCTGCATATTGAGCTGATATTCTTATTTACTCTGCTGATTACCTATTACACATGGTTTATTTTCACCTCATTGCTTTGGGTTTTTGGTCATCACCATATTTTTCATATTCATTCTCAATTGTGTGTAATTATATAGCTATGTGACCTTACTAATTGTTTTTATCTACGGTTTTAGTCTTCTCCAATCATAATTTTGTATTATTGACACTAAAATGTTTATAATTTTCAGATCTTTATTTCCCTTACTTTGGCCCATTATTTTGGGTAATGAGGGAAATCTCTTTGGTTTCATTTGTAAACAAGCCTGAAGAAGGAGCCTCTGTATTCTGAAACCTTGTAAATATAACATTTTTCTGGTTAGACAATAAAAGGTATCACTCATAGAATACTGTTATGTTTCACTAAATATACAAAGCATTGTAAGAAAGCAGAATATAACATAGTAAACCCAGAACAAGGGGTTTAGGACATCTGTAACCCCATCTGTATGCAGTGGGTGCTAGACATGTGTTTCCAGATGTGTTGTGCCACAATCCTCTGCTCACAGATGGTGCGACTCAAACGTGAATACCGTCAGTATTACATACTTGAGTGTAGTGACGTCATAAGCAATTGCCAATAGTAAGAGCTCTGAAAAATGTGACTGCACCCATTTTGCAAGCAATTAGGCATACCTCCTTTTCTATCAAGTCTTCTAACGATATTTCATCTTCCTTTTCTTCTTTCTTTTTGTCCTTCTTTAATACAAAGCCGGGAGGCAGAGCGTGGCGATACATGCAAACGTCACCTCCACCGGGGCAGACCCAAAACCATCCATATTTGTTGCCTTCTATTGCGTCTAAGAAGAATTTACAAACCTGTGACAATAAATGTATAGAGATCAGAAGCTGAAGAGATTCATTTATTCTGAAGGGCAAGACACAGCCACAGAACAGGAGAACATTTTGTAGCTCAGTGGCCAATCTATATCTCCCCCACACGCCATGCCCCATAGTGGTGAACCTGAAACACGGGGCAATAGTTAGAGTGCACAAGCATTATCCAGGTGTATACAAGTTCTAAATACCCTGGTGTGCACGAGTCCTTACCCCAGATTATTTTTTTTCCACTTACGACTTCCCCTCTAAGAACCAGAACTGAGAATCTAACAATGAATCCTCAACCAAAAAAGAGAATTTTGTTTACTTACCGTAAATTCTTTTTCTTATAGTTCCGACATGGGAGACCCAGACCATGGGTGTTTAGCTTCTGCCTCCGGAGGACACACAAAGTACTACACTAAAAATTGTAGCTCCTCCCTCCTAGCATATACACCCCCTGGATAACCAAATATAGCCAGTTTAGTGCAAAAGCTGAAGGAGGACATCCACCCACAAGTAGAGATAGAGCAAAACCCGGAACAACCGGAACCTCTGTCTACAACAACAGCCGGTGAAAACACACAGAACAAGAAAACTGCCAACAGGCAACAGGGAGGGTGCTGGGTCTCCCATGTCGGAACTATAAGAAAAAGAATTTACGGTAAGTAAACAAAATTCTCTTTTTCTTCATCGTTCCTTATGGGAGACCCAGTCCATGGGACGTCTCAAAGCAGTCCATGGGTGGGAATAAACAGAAAACTGAGAAGTAGGCGAAACCTAACTTCACAAATGGGCGACAGCCGCCTGAAGGATGCGTCTGCCCAAGCTCGCATCTGCCGAAGCATGAGCATGCACTTGGTAGTGCTTCGAAAAGGTATGCAGACTGGACCAAGTGGCAGCCTGACAGACCTGCTGAGCCGTAGCCTGGTGCCTGAAAGCCCAAGAGGCACCGACAGCTCTGGTCGAGTGTGCCTTGATCCCCGGCGGGGGAGGCACTTGAGTACACTGGTAGGCATCGGAAATGGCCGACCTAATCCAGCGAGCTAGGGTCGGCTTAGAAGCCGAGAGGCCCTTACGCTGACCAGTGGTCAGCACAAAGAGAGGTGCACCGCCTAAGAGCAGCGGTGCGAGACACATAGATCCGGAGCGCCCGCACCAGATCCAGAGTATGCAACGCTTTTTCAAAGCGATGAACAGGAGCCGGACAAAAGGAAGGCAGGGAAATATCCTGGTTAAAGGTGGAAAGGAGATAACACCTTAGGAAGAAAGTCCGGAGACGGACGAAGAACCACCTTGTCTTGGTGAAAAACCAAAAAAGGTGACTCCGAGGAGAGACTCTCCTGAGGGAAGTTATGGCCACTAGAAAGACCACTTTCTGTGAAAGACGAGACAAAGAAACCTCCCTAAGAGGCTCAAAAGGGGGTTTCTGCAAGGCCGTGAGGACCAGATTAAGGTCCCAGGGATCCAGAGGCCGCCGGTAAGGCGGAATAATGTGAGATGCGCCCTGCATGAAGGTGCGCACCTGAGCCAGCCGGGCGATACGCCGCTGGAACAACACTGACAGAGCCGAGACCTGTCTCTTGAGGGAATTGAGGGATAGTCCTAGCTGCAGACCAGACTGCAGGAAGGACAGAAGGGTCGGCAGGGAAAAAGGCCAAGGGGCATGGCCGGAAGAACGACACCAGGACAGGAAAATTCTCCAAGTCCTGTGGTAAATTTTGGCCGAGGAAGACTTCTGAGCCTGAGTCATAGTGGAGATGACTTCGGAAGGAATGCCGGAAGCCGTCAGGATCCAGGACTCAAGAGCCACGCCGTCAATCTGAGAGCCGCAGAATTCTGGCGGAAAAACGGACCTTGTGAGAGAAGGTCTGGGCGGTCCGGGAGATGCCACGGCATCTCTACGGACAGATGGAGCAGGTCTGGGTACCAAGCTCGCCTGGGCCAGTCTGGAGCAATGAGTTTGACCCGACGGCCCTCCATTCTGATCTTGCGCAGGACTCTGGGCAAGAGAACTAGAGGTGGAAACACGTAAGACAGACGGAACTGGGACCAATCCTGAACCAGCGCGTCCGCTGCAAAGGCCTGAGGATCGTGGGAGTGAGCCACGTAAACCGGAACCTTGTTGTTGTGCCGGGATGCCATTAGATCCACTTCCGGAGTGCCCCACTTGCGGCAGATTGACCGGAACACTGCCGGATGCAGAGCCCACTCGCCGTTGTCCACGGATTGACGGCTGAGATAATCTGCCTCCCAGTTTTCTACGCCTGGGATGTGGACTGCGGATATGGTGGACTTGGAGTCCTCCGTCCACTGAAGGATGCGTTGAACCTCCAACATTGCCAGGCGGCTGCGAGTCCCGCCCTGGTGATGGATGTAGGCAACTGCTGTCGCGTTGTCTGACTGGACTCGAATGTGCTTGCCCGCCAACAGGTGGTGAAAGGCTACGAGAGCTAAGAGCACAGCTCTGATTTCCAGCACATTGATCGAGAGGGCTGATTCGGACGGAGTCCAAGTGCCCTGTGCTCGGTGGTGGAGAAATACTGCTCCCCAGCCGGATAGACTGGCATCCGTGGTGAGGATCACCCAGGACGGGGCCAGGAAGGAGCGTCCCTGAGACAGAGAGAGGGGCCGAAGCCACCACTGAAGAGAGCTCCTGGTCTGTGGCGACAGAGCCACCAACCTGTGCGAGGAAGAAGTCAGCTTGTCCCAACAGCGGAGAATGTCCAGCTGTAGAGGACGCAGATGGAACTGGGCAAAGGGAACCGCTTCCATTGACGCCACCATCTGACCCAGCACCTGCATGAGGTGCCTGATGGAATGACGGCGGGGCCTCAACAGAGAGCGCACCGCCAGATGGAGGGACTGCTGTTTGACTACGGGCAGCTTGACAAGTGCCGGCAGAGTCTCGAATTGCATCCCTAGGTACGTGAGTTTTTGAGTCGGGGTCAGAGTGGACTTGGGCAGATTGACAAGCCACCCGAATTGAACAAGAGTGGCGAGAGTGAGCGAGACACTCCGCTGACAGTCTGCGCTGGATGAAGCCTTGACAAGAAGGTCGTCCAGGTAAGGAATCACTGCCAACCCCTGGAGGTGCAGAACCGCAACCACTGCTGCCATGACCTTGGTAAATACTCGAGGGGCCGTGGCTAACCCGAAGGGGAGAGCCACGAATTGGAAATGTTCCTCTCCGATTGCAAAACGTAGCCAACGCTGGTGTGAAACTGCAATTGGCACATGCAGATAGGCATCTCTGATGTCGATGGATGCCAGGAAATCTCCTTGGGTCATTGAGGCAATGACTGATCGCAGAGACTCCATGCGAAAGTGCCGCACCTGAACATGCTTGTTGAGAAGCTTGAGATCCAGGATGGGCCGGAAGGAACCGTCCTTTTTGGGGACCAGGAAGAGATTTGAGTAAAAACCTCTGAACCGTTCCCTGGCGGGAACCGGTACAATCACTCCGCTGGCCTGCAAGGATGCCACGGCCTGAGAGAAGGCGGCAGCCTTGGAGCAGGGGGGAGTTGACAGAAAAAATCTGTTTGGCGGGCTGGAAGAGAACTCTATCCTGTAGCCGTGGGAGATGATATCCCGCACCCACTGATCGGAGACGTGTTGAAACCACACGTCGCCAAAGTGGGAGAGCCTGCCACCGACCAAGGACGTTGCTGGCTCGGCCAGATAGTCAAGAGGAGGCTGCCTTGGTGGCAGCAGCTCCTGCAGACTTTTGTGGACGCGGCTTCCTGCGCCAGGTGGGCTTCTGGTCCTTGGCTGAGTTAGTGGACGAGGCCGAGGGCTTAGAGGACAACCAGTTAGAGGAACGAAAGGAACGAAACCTCGACTGGTTCCTGCCCTGGACAGGTTTCCTGGTTTTAGTCTGTGGCAAGGAAGTACTCTTCCCGCCAGTAGCTTCCTTAATTATTTCATCCAGTTGTTCACCGAACAGCCTGGACCCAGCAAATGGGAGCCCAGCAAGGTACTTCTTTGAGGAAGCATCTGCCCTCCACTGTCGAAGCCACAAGATCCTGCGGATAGCGAGGGAATTAGCGGAGACCACCGCAGTGCGGTGAGAGGCCTCCAGCATTGCAGACATGGCGTAGGCTGAAAAGGCTGAAGCCTGGGAAGTTAAGGCAACCAATTCAGGCATAGAGTCCCTAGTGAGGGAATGCATCTCCTCTAGGGAAGCAGAGATGGCTTTGAGAGCCCACACTGCTGGAAAGGATGGGGAGAACGAGGCCCCTGCCGCCTCATAGACAGACTTGGCCAGGAGGTCAACCTGGCGGTCAGTGGGATCCTTAAGTGAGGTGCAATCAGCCACAGATACAACTGTCCGGGCTGAGAGTCTAGACACCGGAGGGTCTACCTTTGGTGAGTGAGCCCACTCCTTGACCACCTCAGGTGGAAAAGGATAACGGTCATCAGAACCACGCTTTGGGAAGCGTTTGTCAGAACAGGCTCTGGGCTTGGACACAGTGGCTTGCAAACTGCAGTGGTTAAAGAACACACTCCTTGTTCTCTTAGGCAAGGTAAACTGGTGCTTTTCTGCCAGAGAGGGTTGCTCCTCTGATACTGGCGGATTGAGGTCCAGTACAGAATTAATGGACGCAATCAAATCACTCACATCTGCATCACCCTCGGTCAGATCAATGGGGCACATGGAGGTAGCGTCCGAGCCCCCAGTAAAGATATCCTCCTCGTCCTGCGGGTCGGCTCGTGAATCGGACGAGGAAGGAGAGGGATCCCTGCGTCTCCTCTTAGGAGGACGGGGTCTGGGCGCAGATGAAGAATCCTCTGTGAGCTCTGCAGAGCGAGCCGAAGAAGCAGAGGCGCCCTGATAAGGGGGCTGATGCAAGGTTAGCAGAGTCCGGGACAGGTGTCCCATGGAGTCGGCGAAGGACTGGGAGATAGACTTAGAAAACAGTTCTACCCAAGCCGGGGGTTCAGCCACCGGGGCCGGAGCAGCCGGAGGGACCACTGGGGAGACTCCAGGCTGAGGCACCACCATGTTAGAGCAGGCATCACAATGAGGATATGTGCTCGGTTCAGGCAGTACGAGCTTACATGCAGTGCATATTGAGTACAGCCTTGCAGCCTTGCTCCTAGTGTGAGACATGCTGCTGAGGTGGAGGCTCTGCAGTAAAGAATACACTCCTTCAGAATGACCCCCAGAGAGTGTATAAGAAAGTCCACAAACCAGAGGTTGTGGCTTACTAGACCGTTTTGTGTGCCCTCCGGATTCCACAGCTCGGACCCCCAGACAGGTTGCAGAGATGCAGCAGCCAGCGCCGATCAGTGTGTGAACGCTGATAAAATGGCGCCGGAGTGAGGAGGGGGGGGCGGGGCCTAGTCCAATAGCGGGAACCGGAGGGCCAAGGGGATATACAGGGGAGGGGAACCTCTCATCAGAGAGGAGTGTCCTCCCCTGAGCTGAACGGCCGGTGGGCGGCGCCGCACTGTCCCTCTGCATGACTGACATGCAGGGGCAGTGAAAACGAAACTAGGCCGCAGCCGAAGCCGGGGCCTAAATTTTACAATGCGGCCGGCGCTCAGGCACCCTCGGCGTGGTTCTCTGGTGAAAACCGGACAACCGGCCGGAAATGTCACAAAGGTTACAAAACACACTCTCCCCAACATTAAAGTACAAGGGACCCCCCTGACAATAACGTCTCAATACTTAGCTTTTGAGACGCAGGGCCAGGTCCCTGAGGGATGAGTGCTCCGTCCGGCAGGGTCCTGAAAGGGCTGCGGATGGAGACCGGTCTCCTGCAAAGCAGTGAGAACCGTGCTGGCTCCCACTTCATGCCAGAGCCCGAGGGATGGTGAAGGAGCGCGGCATGTAAGGCTCCAGCCTTGAAATCAACCTTAACAACACCGCCGACACAGTGGGGTGAGAAGGGACATGCCGGGGGTCCAGCTTGAACCCGCTTTTCTTCCAACTCTTTAAAATGAAAATCAGATGAGAATGCATGAATGTGGATGTGTGCCTCCTGAACACAAAGCATTGAACTGGCTATATTTGGTTATCCAGGGGGTGTATATGCTAGGAGGGAGGAGATACACTTTTTAGTGTAGTACTTTGTGTGTCCTCCGGAGGCAGAAGCTATACACCCATGGTCTGGGTTTCCCATAAGGAACGATGAAGAAATTATGAATATTGAGTATTCTGGATCTACCACTACCAGTAATTGGTTTATCTAGAATGCTCTATACTACTAGAAATACTATTGCTTCCCACTGGATACAATCTGCTCCTCCATATACAGGTGAATTCACTAACAGAGTCAATGGGCTTATTCGTGTAGAAAAAGGAGTGTGTGTATATTATATATACATATATATATATATATACACATACATATATATATATATATATATACATACATACATATACATACACATTATATATATATATATATATATATATATATACACACACATATGAAGGGAATTTTGTTACTTACCGTAAATTCCTTTTCTTCTAGCTCTTATTGGGAGACCCAGACGATTGGGGTATAGCTACTGCCTCCGGAGGCCACACAAAGCACTACACTAAAAAGTGCAAGGCCCCTCCCCTTCTGGCTATACCCCCCCGTGGTATCACGGGTTCTCCAGTTTTAGTGCCAAAGCAAGAAGGAGGAAAGCCAATAACTGGTTTAAACAAATTAACTCCGAGTAACATCGGAGAACTGAAAAACCTTTCAACATGAACAACATGTGTACCCGCAAACAACGAAAACATCCCGAAGGACAACAGGGCGGGTGCTGGGTCTCCCAATAAGAGCTAGAAGAAAAGGAATTTACGGTAAGTAACAAAATTCCCTTCTTCTTCAGCGCTCTATTGGGAGACCCAGACGATTGGGACGTCCAAAAGCTGTCCCTGGGTGGGTAAAAAAATACCTCATGTTAGGGCTGCAAAACAGCCCTCCCCTACGGGGGTGTCACTGCCGCCTGCAGGACTCTTCTACCTAAGCTGGCATCCGCCGAAGCATAGGTATGCACCTGATAATGCTTGGTGAAAGTGTGCAGACTGGACCAGGTAGCTGCCTGGTACACTTGTTGAGCCGAAGCCTGGTGTCGTAATGCCCAGGACGCACCCACGGCTCTGGTTGAGTGGGCTTTTAGCCCTGAAGGAACCGGAAGCCCCGCAGAACGGTAGGCCTCTAGAATTGGTTCTTTGATCCATCGAGCCAGGGTGGCTTTAGAAGCCTGCAACCCCTTGCGCGGACCAGCGACAAGGACAAAAAGTGCATCGGAACGGCGCATGGGCGCCGTGCGGGAAATGTAGAGTCTGAGTGCTCTCACCAGATCTAGCAAACGTAAGTCCTTTTCATACCGGTGAACCGGATGAGGACAAAAGGAAGGCAAGGATATATCCTGATTAAGATGAAATGAGGATACGACCTTAGGGAGAAACTCCGGAATGGGGCGCAGCACTACCTTGTCCTGGTGGAACACCAGGAAGGGAGCCTTGGATGACAGAGCTGCCAGCTCAGACACTCGCCGAAGCGATGTGATCGCAACGAGAAACGCCACCTTCTGTGACAGGCGAGAAAGGAAACTTCCTTCAGAGGCTCGAAAGGCGGCTTCTGGAGAGCAACTAATACCCTGTTGAGATCCCATGGATCTAACGGCCGCTTGTACGGGGGTACGATATGACAGACCCCCTGTAGGAACGTGCGCACCGTAGAAAGACGTGCTAGACGCTTCTGAAAAAACACGGATAGTGCCGAGACTTCCCCCTTAAGGAAGCCGAGCGACAAGCCCTTTTCTAACCCCGATTGCAGGAAGGAAAGAAAAGTAGGCAATGCAAATGGCCAGGGAGACACTCCCTGAGCCGAGCACCAGGTTAAGAAAATCTTCCACGTTCTGTGGTAGATCTTAGCAGAGGTGGACTTCCTAGCCTGTTTCATGGTGGCAACGACCCCTTGGGATAATCCTGAAGACGCTAGGATCCAGGACTCAATGGCCACACAGTCAGGTTCAGGGCCGCAGAATTCCGATGGAAAAACGGCCCTTGGGACAGTAAGTCTGGCCAGCCTGGTAGTGACCACGGTCGGCCGACCGTGAGATGCCACAGATCCGGGTACCACGATCTCCTCGGCCAGTCTGGGGCGACGAGTATGACGCGGCTGCAATCGGATCTGATTTTTTGCGCAGTACTCTGGGCAAGAGTGCCAGAGGTGGAAACACATATGTGAGCCGGAACTGCGACCAATCTTGCACTAAGGCGTCTGCCGCCAGAGCTCTGTGATCGCGCGATCGTGCCATAAATGCCGGGACCTTGTTGTTGTGCCGAGACGCCATTAGGTCGACGTCCGGCACCCCCCAGCGGCGACAGATTTCCTGAAACACGTCCGGGTGAAGGGACCATTCCCCTGCGTCCATACCCTGGCGACTGAGGAAGTCTGCTTCCCAGTTTTCTACGCCCGGGATGTGAACTGCGGATATGGTGGATGTTGTGTCCTCCACCCACATGAGGATTCGCCGGACTTCCTGGAAGGCTTGCCGACTGCGCGTCCCTCCTTGGTGGTTGATGTATGCCACCGCTGTGGAGTTGTCCGACTGGATTCGGATCTGCTCTCTTTCTAGCCACTGCTGGAAAGCTAGTAGGGTAAGATACCCTGCCCCGATTTCCAGAACATTGATCTGAAGGGTGGACTCCTGCTGAGTCCACGTCCCCTGAGCCCTGTGGCGGAGACAAACTGCTCCCCACCCTGACAGACTCGTATCTGTCGTGACCACTGCCCAGGATGGGGGTAGGAAGGATCTTCACTGTGACAATGAGGTGGGAATAAGCCACCATTGCAGAGAGTCCTTGGCCGTCTGGGAAAGGGAGACTTTCCTGTCCAGGGAGGTTGACTGCCCGTCCCATTGGCGGAGAATGTCCCCTTGCAGTTGGCGCAGATGAAACTGCGCAAAGGGAACTGCCTCCATGGCTGCCACCATCTTCCCTAGGAAGTGCATGAGGCGCCTTAAGGGGTGCGACTGGCCTTGAAGGAGAGACTGCACCTCTGTTTGCAGTGAACGCTGCTTGTTCAGCGGAAGCTTCACGATCGCTGATAGAGTGTGAACTCCATGCCGAGATACGTTAGTGATTGAGTCGGTGACCGATTTGACCTTGCCAAATTGATGATCCACCCGAAAGTCTGGAGAGTCTCCAGCGCAACATTCAGGCTGCGTTGTCATGCCTCGAGGGAGGGTGCTTTGACGAGTAGATCGTCCAAGTAAGGGATCACCGGGTGTCCCTGAGAGTGCAAGACTGCTACCACTGCTGCCATGACCTTGGTGAACACCCGTGGGGCTGTCGCCAGACCGAATGGCAGAGCTACGAACTGAAGATGGTCGTCTCCTATCACAAAACGTAGAAAACGTTGGTGCTCCGTAGCAATTGGCAGGTGGAGATAGGCATCTTTGATGTCTGTTGAGGCAAGGAAGTCTCCTCGAAACATTGAGGTAATGACGGATCGGAGGGATTCCATCCGGAACCGCCTGGCGTTCGCATGCTTATTGAGCAGTTTTAGGTCCAGAACAGGACGGAAGGAGCCGTCCTTTTTTGGAGCCACAAAGAGATTGGAGTACAAACCCTCGCCCTCGTTCCTGAGGGG